>NW_027114321.1:320797-357146 GCF_000696795.3 Halyomorpha halys | reverse complement strand
ATGGCGTTGATGACCAATGAAGTTTGGCGCCACTAAACAACCAAACAAACAAACAAACAAAAACGATAAAGCATATTTAAACAGTCAAAAACCAAAAACAATCACTCGGTTGGATAGAGGTTTCTACAAGATTTGCCACTGAAAGGAATGTAAAAATCGATTGAAAAATTTATAATAAACAAAAATATGTTTTAAATAAATATACAAACATGAAATTGATGATAATGATTGAGATGATCTTTGTTCCGACCAGCAAGGTGGCTTTAACTACACACTATCTACCCGTCACATACATTTTTAAAAATTATATAACACATCTATTTTTTTAATTGTATTTCTTTTGATCTGTACAATATACTTAAGAATAATAGAATATAAATTTAATATTTGCTGTAACTAGTTACATAAATTACATTGCATAAAATAGGTTATATTGACTATCGAAGATTTAATTAAATAACCCAAATGAATAGTAAAAAAGTATATTTATATTTTGAGTGGTACATCAACAGATCATTATGAAGACGTGAAAAATAACTATATCGAAGTTACACTAATTTGCACTTGATCAACGCAAATTTCAAATATTCTTTCATAGACTATCTGTTTGGAAGATTTACGCTTCATATGTATGTATTGTTTATACCCTTATAATCTATGTTTTATACAATTAGGTTATATAAGGTTTCTTCGCTGGACCATTAAATATTTAAGGAACCTTCAGGAAAGTTGACGTGTTCCAAAGATATCACCGTAGCCTTCGGTTACATTCTTTACTGAAGTGGTCCCACAGGGTTACCTAAAACAATTAATTTGTTATAACCTATCTAAAGATTGTTTTTAAAACAAGCGATATGTCCTTGATAGAAAAACAGTATTGTGTATGAATTCATAATTTTAAATTTTAATTCTGAAGGGACCGTTGTAACCTTACATCCCTTACACCATCGTGAGGCCAGAAATTTTGTTCGTTGCTTACTAAAAAATCAACTGGTTTTATCCATCAAAGCTATAAACTAAAAACCAACTCGACATAATACTCGCATCTAAAACACCACCTTAGATTCATAAATACTATATTTCTTTGTATCTACTCATATAATAGCGGGTGTGGTTTGTTATATTATTTTCCTCTCGGCTTGAAGTGGATCATCTAACAGTCTACTGAAGATAAAGTGGACTACAAAACACCCAGTAACTTCCAAACATATAATATTATCCTGTCAAAACAGGTTATAAAATTATAGCTCGAAAAGTGAATGTTGACAATAATGACTTGAGAGCTGATAGTCCAGTAATTTCACTCCCTGAGGATGGAACGGACCTGATTATCTGCCGGGGTGGAGTCACGGAGAGCAACAAAATCGTGAACAGTTTCGACTTTATAGAAAAGATTAAAACAGTACACCTTCATTATGAGTAGTCTTGGGGTGTGTCTGGGGGCTTCGTGAAAACGCCTTTTTCGTACCTTACTCATGCCGGTTGCGAAGAAATTTGTGTATAGGTCTTATCTTAGCCTAAGAAGCCAAAAAAAAAAAAAGAATTCATGAAGCTCTGATATGACAGTGATATTTTTTTTAAATCAAAATTTTTACTCAGCAGAAAAAATTTGTATTCATGAACACCATGTGATTTTGGTTAATTTTTCTTTAATATTTTGGAAACTAGTTTGCGCGCAATACATTATGAATACATACCTTTTAGAAAATTATTAAATGACTATTTGTAATTGATTGTCGGAAGATGATACAAGAAGTGCAAAAATAGCAGTAAACCATATTGTTACTACTTCTGTGATTGTTATTTCACTATTCATTACTCCAATGGTGCATTAGCAATTCCAATACTTATTACTGTATCTTTTATTAATTAGTATTCTATTCATTTATATTTTTAGTTTTTTTTATACAACTTTCTATGTATATACATAACATCATAGGTAAAGTAAAAAATAATAGAGAGAAATACTTTATTTATCTATGCTGCCTAAATACATTAGGTTGCTATCTCACACAGCATACTTACAATCCGTAATCGGACATATATAAATTACACATACATGGTATAATCATAAAAAAAAGAGATAGAATAATAGGATATAATAAACAATTTTTTTCACCCCTACAGTTTCCTTTTACAATCCATTTCGGTCTGTACAACAAATACAAATGTTTCATTCATTCCTATTTTTCTTTTTCATTTCTGCTCCTCCAATTTCACCCTTTCACAATTATTTAACTCACCCGATCAACAAATTCGCTCCCCAGAATTCACCCTCCTAGATCCTCTTCAGTGACCCGCTAAACAAATTCAATATTAGACGGTAATGTGAGATCAGACCATCATTCATAGTCACAGCAGTAGATCAGTTTATCAAGAACCAACAACTAGATACATTTTACGAGAATAAGACTAACGCATAGATTAAAAGGAAAATATAATAAAAAAGTGTTACAGGAAACACTTGAATGGATAAATAAGTTTTAAAAAAAACACTTTAGTGTATAAAAAAAAGTCTAGTTCTTTCATATTCTATAATGTTTGTATCGTGTTCTCTTCAACCCTGATAGTGAACAATGCGAAGTTACTAATAAATAGTTATTCGGCTATTTTTGCACCTTGTTAGGGGTACCACCACCTTATAACACGATAACGATAAACAATAACGAATGAGGTCATCTTAAAATAATTAAAAGTGAATTTTACAAGCTTAGTTTTAAGCATAAAAGCTTTTCTTTTTTTCATTCCTAAACTTTTATAGCAAGCGGAAATGGGAATCGGTGAAATCGATCAATCTTACTGCTTTTGAAATATATGTTAACAGGAGTTTTAGGAAACACATATAGATTGAAAAAGAAATTTTTTCTGCGGTCTAGTAACGGGCTCTGCCAGGGGACTACTTGTTGTCATAGTAAGTTAGTAGTTCTCAGTCGTGGCTGAGGCTGTTTATGTGTGTTGCCACCTTCGTGGGCGTCCTCTAAGTGTTAATGTCTGGAATAGTGGGTTAGTGCAATGTTGGAAGCTATCAAAGAATTTGATATGCATTTGTGAGATGGACTCAGTTACTGTCAGCAGTCCAGGGGTCGTATGCATTTAGTCAGCTTTCTGTCTTTGTATGCTTACTCTTTGTCTATGTTCAGACATATCTATGCTCAGGCATACATTCGTAAACCAGTAATTTGATGTGGAGAGTTAGCAGGTGATTAAAAGCCTGTAATCATTGTCCTAACTAGATTGATTTTCTCAAGGTAGTGGCGAGCTAGGGTCAGGCTTGAAAGCGCTCATATTTCATTTCTCATTACTATGAATCATTACTCTAACAAAGGTATGCATATTGTTTTTCTGAGCAAAAGCTTTTTTGACTATTCTGAACAAGTTATCATTGGAGCATACAGAGGACATAAGTTCTGAACTAAGTTCGACGACCAAGCTCAGGATTCATCGTTGGATAAAACAATCCAAATCCAAACGAAATACCAACAAATCAGGACTACTAAAGCTTTCGCGTTTATTCGTTCCCTGTATTTTTATTCAATTTATTTGTATTTCATGGACTATATTGTATCAGACTTTTAGCCAAAAAGCACAAATCATTAAGAAATCGAATGTAACATTGTAATAACCTTTGTCAATCGATTTATACATTTTTAATATATCGATTGACAAAGTTATTTTACACATATGGTTTGGAAATAATATTAACTTACGTGTTAAATATTTATATTCTTGGCATATAATTAATAATACAATTTTTTAAATAAGTTTTACTGATGAATGTTTTTAATTACGAAATTGTAAAATTTTAATTGCATTTAAGTCGATAGATCACGTAGTAACTTTAACACTGAAGATTTTTATGTTCAGTGTGCTAATTTAGCAAGATCTCATTTGCGAGCAGAGAAGTGGTCACTAAAGTAAAGTTGGATTTTGGTGGAATGACCGTCACAGTTGTGTTTTCGATAAATGTATTCACCTAGTGGATTAAGTATCTATTCGAAAGGAAATTTCTTTGGCAACAACGAAAATGTAGAAAGAAAAATTGACACCCGTAAAATAGAAGTAGCTAGATGATTCTTTCCGACCAATGATCCTTGACTTAATTTCCATTTTAGTGCGATTCGAAGTCTTTGAGTATCTATTCTATTAGTGTTCGGATTAAGTCATCTAAAAGCTTCTAAATATCTAATTAGATTATAAAACTCTTTTGGACGTTTCGGGATCATTGAATCTTCACCTCCTATAGTAATATTTATTTCTGTTTATTTCTTTATTTTATTAATATTATTTTTTATGTGCTTGCATTTAATTATTGATCAAATCACATCTTTGAAGAAGGCTGGTACCATTAGGAAAGCTTCCAGACCTGTAGTAAGAACTAGTGCTGTAAGTCTAGTACCTCCAACCGAAGGGGTAAAAAAACAAAAGAAAATAAATGAAAATTAGGAAGACAAACGTATGATAGGAATGTTAATCTATATTTGGACAAGTCCTACCTCAAAAGTCAAGATTTCACTTAGGCTGTAACATTATAATAATTCATTATGATAATAAATTGTTGCAACTACAGGGTGTTTCATCAAAATTAAATAAAACAAATAAGAACAAGTTTTATTGGAAATATAATTTTGGGTTACTATTTTATTTCGGGTGTCGCGGCTCGTTAATATAAAACGCAACCTGTAACTTCAAATTTTATTAATAAGTTATAATGCGGCAAATTTTGTCTTCTAAGAAGTACAACGGTAATATATCAGTGTAGACAAGCAACGTATCCCCACCGAAAGTAATCCATAACTTTGAGCGCACACGATCGTATAGTTCAGTCCACTAGTCCATTACGCGAAATTATACGCTCATCGCATTAAATTGATACCGTTCCGGGCCATTTACCGTTCGTACGAAACATATAATGGTCGCGCGTTAAATTTCTTACACAAGCTGACTCTTGTAAGCTCGTAATTCAAGATATTTCCTCACAATCTTCCATAAAATATGTGGCAACAGCTCTAATTTCCTTATACACATTAAATAATCTTCAAAACTGATCACCTGTCCCATCAACTTCCGGGGTACTGTACGCCGTTTCTGTTGATGTGTATGTATCATCAACAAAACTGTAGTGAGTGAGAAAATGATTCATTGTGTGTTCGCGCAACTGACTCGAATAAACAATCATGCCACCAGTATATCGCACGTAGCCATGTGTAAACTTTGCGGACTGAAAATTTATTTTCGAAATAAATTTGCAAGGATTTTTTTGGCCTAGTTTATTCATGGTAACACCTACTGTGTAGAAATCATCATTAAGCTATTGATTTGACCATCCCTAAAAACAGATTTATCAATTTAAATACTTAGCCACCAAAAAAAGTATTAGGTGTATTCAATAAATAATTTTTAATATTCTTTAGATAACTAGATAAATTATTTTATAATACCAACATTTTTCGATTAATGCATTCACATTGAATATAAATTAATATAAGATACCTTGGCAAGAGATATTAGTTTACGAATAAGAGACAAACTAATCAAAGAGGTTATGAGATGTAATCATTTTGAAGCCTAACTAGTTGAAAAAAGAATTATTGGCATTTGAACAAACAGAGAAAGATTTTCTAAACACCGTAGAAATCACCGAGAATACAAAGTTAAGGATGTGCATATCTAAGTTATTCATCATCCCAACTCACTCCTCCGAACCATGGCCAGTAACGATGAAGTCTAGAAGCCAAATATAGGCATCAGAAATGAGATAGATAGGAAAATTAATCACAAGACATCGGATCTAAAATGTACCCCTACAATCATCACATCGTACCAGCGTAAAATGTTATTAAAGAAAACTGTTCAAGATGGTTTAGGCACGTTTGAAGATGGGGAAACAAACATCTCATCAAAAAGACTTGAGAGGTTACTGTTACTGATATTGGTGACTAGTGGGGGAGCTAGTCCAGCAAGTGTGCCTATTTGTCCTTTTTGCCAACCCATAGCGAGTACCTTGAAGTTGCTGCTGAGTACTAACCAAGGTGGAAGGTGTCAAGATTCATTTTTGGACCTGCCTAGAAATAAATATTAACCGCACCAGGTGGGAATCGAACTCACACAATTCAGAATCGAGGAATCTGAAGCCACATCTTAAAGGCTGTGACATCCCTATATGTGAGGTTGAAATTGGTTGAGAAAGGTCCAAAGGAAGGCCGATGAAACCTGGAAGGTCTGGAAATGGACAGGAAAAGTGAATTGGTTGAAGCAGATATATTTGGTTCAAGCTATACATATAGGGACATCACAATGCTTGTGCAGCAGACACCGGATTTAAATATTATGAGAGTTCTACAAAAACAGAATTTATACCGATCATTAAATTATTTTGTTGCCATACATAAGCTCAACTAACAATAATTAATACGAAAAATGAAGGAAAGTAACTTTACAGTGAAAGTACGCTTCAAAGTCACATAAATTTAAAAGAAACATAATATGCCTATGGATATCTTGTATAAAGATAAGCCATTGTGGATAATTAAGATTACTAGAAAGTTAAATGCATAACATCTTGATAGTGGCTAGCAAAGGCCCAAATTCTAGTTTCGAAGGTGAATATGAAGTAAGATTCAGTAGAAAGATAAAATTCAAAGCGAAATTTCCCCTGTTATTTCATTCATACGTACATTTAAAGCAATAGTAGAAAGTATTATACCTAGAAACTTGAGCTCTCAAGATAATAAGAGTTAGATTGTACAAACATAGTATAGAAACATCGCAATAAAAAGTCAGATATGTTATCTTGATTTTCTGTATTTAAAAGCAGGTAATTAGTAGTCAGTGTTGGTTTAGTATAATTTCAAACTAAGCACAGCTGAGTTTAGCAATTAACTGGGTGGGTGACAGCCCCTCAACATGATCGTGCTGCTCTGAGTCATAAATTTTGCTCATGTAAATTTTGTTAAAGTCTTAACAAATATATTTACTCCAAACATCGTTCATTATGTTTTCTTCTACATTTTAGTATCTCTTGCTGATGATACTATGATAACATACCATGGCTTATTTAATATATCTTCCAAAATGTTCTTTCAGTTCGGGTCCATGTAAATATCTGAAGTCAACTTCATACATTTTATTTTTTAGTCTGTCAAAGCAATACACTAATGGCATAGGCTCAATCCCAAATAGATATACAAATGTTATTGAAAATCTTTTTAACACAATCATCGGCTTGATAAAATAACCGTAACTCTCAAACATTTCCTAATATTCTTCTGGCTTTTGAGACTCGTCAAATAACTGACTCATTATTCACGTCTCGGTTATGTTTATATTTATGACTAGTTTAATTTGATTAGCATTGCTGTAGTAATGAATGAATAGTTGAAATTTTGAGATTGAAAACTTTAATTATTATTAATGTTTTTCCCTTCAATTTACATTAACGCGACTTATTTAAAGGATTAAAAAAATAAATAAATCTGTACCGCTACAAACCCATGGGTGCAGTACTTTGTCAGGAAGTACTGTTAGTAGACCAACGGTTGTGCAAGAAGGTGATTTGGTCAGAATCACGCTCGATCGTCAGATTTTTACCAAATTAACGGTATCCACTTTATGAGGCTGTGTGAACCGCGGAGGACTCCCAAACCCTCAGGGCTGGCTCAATGACTACTATGAAACAAGTAATAATTATCTACCCAGCCGGATTCAAACCCGGGTTCTTGGGGTAGTCCGGGTTCATTAGTAGTCCTTACTAATGAGCTACTCACTCTCATTAGTTAAAGAATACACTTTAAAATATTTACTTTCTGAGAAAATTTTAAATTAAGTTTTAAGAAATGTTATCTTTACCTTTATAGTACTCTATACTGTATACCGTATGCAAAGGCATGACATACACTGTAAAATGACACCTATCTCATACCTCTATCTAAATTAATTAAATAAATTAAATCTAAATTAGGAATGATTCTATCTAAATTTCTGCGGAAATTCCCAAACTTGTCGTACTTTGTTTGTTTTTTAGCCAATTTGTGATCACTTAACAAATCAACTGTGATTCAAAAACGAGTGAACATATCTCTGTAAAATTTCAAAGTTTTTCAATTGTCTATTTACACCGCAACCGTGCTAAATTTGCATAAAATCTAAGATATTAGGGTTCATAACTGAAATGATGGCCCATATACGTGTCGTATTTAGTTAAAATGATGTGACATACTTAAATGTGAGGCACATGCATGTGTTGGAAAAGTGAATAAATACTTATTGAATTAGTAATTAACAAACTGCAACGTGGTGAATGTCACCTAGTTTAGTAATTACAGGTTTTTAGTAAAAAGGAATTGAAAGTAATAGTTAAGCTTTACTTCCGTTCTGTTTTATTTTTTAAGCATATATGAAGTAAGAACAGTTATTATAATCTTTATTAGTGCAAACTCTACGGTATGTTCTCATTTTCTTTTATTCATTGTAATTAATTCATTAATCAATTCAGAAATTGTTTATTTAAACATCGCGTAATCTCATCATTGCATATTTACATAATAATTATCAATAACCTTCATATATATTCATTATGAATATTCCTCACGTTACTCAATAAACCAAATCACCCCGAGTAAACAGGATTCTGTAATTTAATTTAATTTTAATGACTATATAAATTAATTTTTTTAAATATCAGACTAAAAAAAAATCAGAGCAGTTCATCTTTATGAATGATAAATCTTTATATTTCATTTAATCAAAAATACACCAAATTAGTACAAGGGTAGGTGATAAAAAAAAGAAGATATATAGGTGTTTCGGCTCTACAATAACTCTACATATAACCTAAGGAATCTTAAATGATGTTTAGTCTGTATATGTATAAATAAATATATGTAAACTGGCTATAATGTATTGCAACCTTTAGTAAAGTGATATAGCTATTTATAGTTGGTTATAAGTGTCAGCTATTGTCATTGGTGTTAGTCAGGCGTGTTGTGATTCTTAGTGTGACATAGGATATGTAATTTATGTCTTTTATGCAGAGAGTAAATTTTTATTTTGTGATCTCTGATCAAAAAAAGTAAAAACTTCAGGTGTAAGAGAAAATTTCAAGTCCGAGTTTTCTAGCGAATTCTCTTGAGTCAAATCAGATACCTAAGAGTGAATATATGTTATAAACTCAAGAAGAGGTTCAAATAGTGGAAGTGGGTTTACATATATATATTTTTTTTTAACGGACAGAATAGAAATAAAATGTATTAAAAATAGAAATTTTTAAATGATTAATGATTATTAATATTATTATAATAAATAATTAATAATATTAATAACATCGAAATGTTTGAGGAAACAAATTATGTGACATAAAGCTTTTCTGAAGATTAGAAGTAAGGTATTTAAAAATTAGTTTCCAGCTTAGTTTAAAAAATATAATATAAAAAGTAATACATTTTTCCCAAAATAGTAAAGAAAAAACATCTTATACAATTTGAACAGCACACAAGAACATTTGGTAAAAAGGAAAAAAAAAATTAAATTCTTGTAACAGATACAGTAGGAAATTTGAAAACATTTATATTATAATAATGTGATTAGAGTGAAGAGGCGAACGAAAAGTTAGGAAATACAGATTTTGAGAATAAGTAAATAAGACAACTGTTTTGAGCTGACTTTTTAAAAAATTAAAACAAAGGATTTCATCAACTTTTATTTTAAAAACTACAATGTACAGAGTACAATTTAAATTTAATTTGTGTTTATGTGTTTATGAAAAGTAACATGTCTAAATGTTATACATCTAATTTTTGTTGACAGCCTAATTTTTATATTTTTATATAGTGATCAATCCTTTAAGATTTAGTTTCAAATTGTTTTTTCCAACTTTAAACATAAGACATAATTAACAACACAAAATATTAAACACTAAATACTAAACAAAAATAATGAACTTATCACCTGTTAGATCGGTTATGTTTTGTAAAACCAAACAACCTTACTTTCCTCCATTTCACCCATATTCAGTAATGGTATCAGTGTTGTACCATAGCAATGTAGAATAGACTTTATTAGACAAATGTTAGTAACGTTTTATCTGAAAGGTTTATTAATCTTAAATTATACCCTGTATGTTGTAGTTTTTTAATAATTAGTTTAAGAAATTGTTTGTTCAAAAAAAATGTTTTTTCACTGTAGCACATGACTTTGTAAACAATCCCCTATGAAACGTCGCCTCAACATAGCTGTCTTGCTGACTGATTTTCAACAGCCACAAAAATATATGTGAACTGTTATAAATAAAAGAAAAATAAATATTTATAAATAGTTCTATTTTAAATAATCTGGGTTTAATGTTGTCTTTTGTTTCCTTAATAATTGTAATTGATATTTAATAATTGAAAATGAATAACACTAAAAAATAACCAAACAAAAGAGTGTTGTTCATGATAAATATATTTGAATGTAAATACGAAGAAGAAAAATCATATCCATGATGTGTATCCGCAACATGTGGAATGAAGTGATGTCGAACTAGAAATATAGTGAAGAGAAGGCTATATGTCACGGTCGAAGACCCAGAGGCTCTAGGACAGGGCTCATAAGAACTGTCTGCGACCTCGTCTCATAAAAAACAGTAGAAACAGATCGATGTTCACGGCACTCTGTCAAGAGAACTCTCAAGTTCACCTCCTACTACTACACTCTTATCCCACAGCTCTCTAGATCTACCATCTTAGTCCAACGTGTCTCTTTCCCTCGAGCTTTAGCTGCTATCAATAGCATAGTGACACTGCGTTTCCTTTCCATTAGAATTATCTCACAGGCAAGCTATTATATTGAGTATTATATACAAGGATTTCCTTATTACAGGATTCAATATTGGCAATTTTCGTCCTGTTTTGTGCATTTTCTTATTCAAAGCAAGAAGCCTAAATACGCTCCGGAACTACTTTACAGAACAGTATTAGCTGTTATATCCCGGTTTTTCTATCTTAAAATATATTGTACTTAAAAATAATGATAGTTACTTGGCCGTAGCTCGCATACCTATAGAATACTAAAGATTACAAGTATGGGAGATATATTTCTGGAATACCTTAAGCTCGATCAATTCTACTCATGAGATATCACACCATAATACAATATATCTTATAGACTGATTGTCGCCATTACCATCACATTTATGCTAGTCAACCCATTATCGTCATAAAATATTTTGAAAGGTTGCTTATTGAAAAATAAAGTCTTAAGATTTGCAAATATATATATTACATGTCTTAAATTATAACTATGTTCATAATTTTTTTTTATTTCTATTTATCAATGGTTCTGTACGCATTTGGTTAAAAAATAATACATGTATTTGTACTACTACACATGCGTAAAGTCCATGGTGACCTAAATAGTTGTTGGAGTATCCTTTTTTTCTCTATCTTTCTATTTGTGCCATATCTGGTATGAAGTGGACCCGACCCAAGACTGCCCAGCCTCATGTCCCGGCAGAGCTGCTTAAGTGTCTTGGCTCCAATACTTTGATTATATTATTCCAGTAAAATTCTTGGTCTTCCGTGTGGCCTCTTGTTAGTGGGTCGAGCTTCCATCACCTTTGTGGGTATCCGATCTACACTCAATTGACAAATATGACTGAACCACTTAAGTTATCTTTTTCAGAGTGGATTTTAGAATAGGGTCCGGTTTAGAAGAGCTAACTTGTATTTTCTGTAGGACACCCTGGATTTTCTGTAGGACACAAGTTCTGGATGATGTCCTAAAAACTTTCTTGGTGATACTAGGTCAAACAATGTTCCACAGTTGTCCGATGGTTCTTAGCATTGCGCGACCATTTGGATGCTTATATCGAGTCAATGATTATTATTTACTAATCGAATAGTATTTGTGCTGTTTATTTTTAGGAAAAAATATTTTAGTAAATGAGTTTAAATTTATAGCAATAAAAAACAACAACTAAGTTTCTTGCAGATTGATGGAGTGTTGAATTTATTGCAACACTCATGAAAACAAAAATCGAAGGCTCCAACCACCCAAGGAGAAGATGTTTAGCGAAAAAAATGTATTTTTAAATTTTTAAAATATTTGTATTTAAGAGTTTATCTTGGTATGAAAAAAGAATATTAGGTTTTTTCCGTCCTAAAAATATTTTACTACACTTTGCTAGATCAGTCGGTTTGAATTATTTCAATATTAACACAGAGGGATAATTATATACCATTCAATTCAATGATTGAAGCAGATTAAGAGAAAAAATATTATTAAGCCAGTTGAAATGTATATCTAACAAAATCACCCAAAACCTTCTAATAAATTTGGCCAACCAATCTTTTTTAGTAAAAAGCAATTAAGTTTTATAGAAAAAGGTTCCTGGGACTGCATCTTAAGCTTCTATAAAGACCGATTTTACGGTTTAACCAGATCTTGCTTGAAAAATTTAAGACCAGCTTCTATACATTGCAGGTACCGCAGAGAAACCAATCAAACCTTCAAAGTTATCGTTAATAGTCTATGTTCTTAATTTATATTACCAATTTTCACCAGTACATAAAAAAGAAAAACTAATTAATAAATAAAATAATTATCAAACATCTTTAGATATTGCAGGTGCCAAAGGGAAACAAGTCAAACCTTCAAAGCTATCGTTTATATTATATGTTCTTAATTTATATTATTTCCTCAGTACATAGAAAACAAAAATAATTGAAAAAAAATTAAATAACTGTTAAAGATGTGATCACTATTATAACTTTAAGTTACCAACTTTATCACTAATACATTCAATAATAAAATGTACTTCTGAATAAGATCCACCTCAGAAATATTATATCTTCAGATTACTTAATTAAGCAATTAGAACTTAATAAAATATAAGATTTACCAGTAGAGTAACAGTAGTTACTGTAATATAGTAGTCAATTTGAATTTGTTGGAATAGTACCAGATCTTAGTTTTTCAAAACAATTTAGAGATATAGCACACCATATTTTATTTTGAAACATTTTAGGAATTCGTGCGACGAATATTGCTTGGTAGTAAAACAATTGATACCATAAATGTCTTCGTTAAGATTTACATTTTACTGTATGGACTTATAGGTTATCAGGTGAAAACAAATTAATTTATCAATGGGATAACAATAGATGAAAATATTCTGTTCACCGACTGATCTTGACCTGTCCAACTTGTAACAGAATCCATCGCGCACGTCGGACACTTTTTTAAAAGCATAAAATGGGCTCCAAGAACACGACTGCCGCAACTGTTACGCGATTGTTACACAAACATATCTATTTCTCCTTTTATTTCACTCTTTTTTCAAAGACTAGTCGGGTCCCGTTTTGCACGTATCTTTATCAAACAGCATGGGGTAAGTCAGGCAATCCACTTTCATGAGGCAACCATTCCGAACTATCCACTATCTAGTCCGGGTTCAGTATTAGGTGAAAATATATTTTTTAAAATGGTGCCAATAAATAAAAATAATGAAAAAGAGGGAACTCCAACCTTAAAAAAAATCTATTAAATTCAATTTGCTTAAAACACAAATATTTCATCTTCACAATATTTATAACCAAGTCAATAAAGTCGGCAGAGCATTATTGATATTTTAGAAAAATTAATATTTTTTTCAAAATATATATATTCTGCAAAACCTTCTTAAAAATCCAAAAATCATTAATCATTTTTTTCTAATTTTAAACATAAGTAAATAATAAAATAAAGAATAATTAAATTATTTATCAAAGTCATTTGAATTAATTCAGCATATATGTACACAAGAAAGGCTTTCCTATTGAATATTTGGCCATTCCTTCCAGGACTTTCGTTAATGGCACTAAACGCTTTTGTATCAAAATATCAGTTACATATTTTCCTGTCAATATAAAACTTAAAAAAAAAAATTTGTACCGCTACAACCCATGGTCTGTACTATGTAAGGAAATACTGTTACTAGACCAACGGTTGGGAAAGGTAGTTTAGTCCGAATCATGCTCGACCACATTTTCCCTAATTAAAGGTATCTACTTTATGAGTCTGGGTGGATCCCGGAGGGCTTCCGAACTCACAGGGTTGACTCAGGGGTACAGGCGGAATACATAGTTGTGTGTCAATATATATTCACCTAAATATTTTTTGTATATGACTACAACGGAACACTTACTTACTCAATGAACCATGTTTTCGTCCTTTCGACACACAACACATGTATGTCCTCCAACCAAGGAAATATTTAAATTAAAAAGTTCAACTCTAGTCCGAACGTTACGGGTTTTAACCCGAATCAATTCAGTAGGGTTTTCATCGTATATGTATCATGTAATAAATTCAACTTTTTATACAACAAATTTTACTCAGTGACCATTATACTTACCATTAATCATTTTTTTAAATTTTCTTTAGCTTTACTAATTTGACTTTCCCATATTTTCACATGACATAATAGGATGAAATATATTCCAAAATAAATATAATTACTCATTCATTCATTATCATATGAATTATTAATATCTAATAATACAAGATCTATACCGCAACAACCTAAGAAGGGTCAGGAGTGTAATAGTTTGTAAGGAAATACTGTTAATATTCCAACTGGTGTCTAAGGAGGTGATTTGGTCAGAAGCACGCTCTTCTGCCAGATTAAAACCCAATTCAGGGTACATCAATCAATCTTTATGATACTGGATACACCTAGAAGAGCCCTCGAACATACACAGCTGACTCACGACAGAGAAACAGAAAATAAATATCTGCCACAGCAGCATTCGAACCCAGGTCCTTGAATTTAGTAGCACATTGCCTTACCACTGCGCTATTCTCTCCTATCTTATAATTTACTACTTATTACTTTAAAAATATATCATTATTAATTATAATATATTAATATAATTTGTTGTAACCGTGTTGCTAATTTCCTTTTTAATAAAAATTATTACAAAAATGTATTAAAGTAATACAATATACCAAGAATCCAGATTTTTTCTATCCTTTTTTTTAACAATATTAAGCGTGAAGGTAAACGCCGAGGAGGAGACTACGTGCTAGTAGTGTAGTACCACAGTATTATCAAAAGGAACTGCTGAATAACTTCCTGGCAGGGCTGACAACTTGTTCATTTCTCTAAGTGGGGTTAGGTTGGCGCCAATGGCATCCGCTGCACTCCACCGCCGTGCGACACTTTCCAAATTTCAATTGTGCCGAGCTACCGCCGGATTTCCCTCCAGAGATCAGGTCTTGTGAAAAACTATGTGTTATTGGAAGCTGGAGTTCAAAAAGATCTGGAGTCGCATCTCAAAAATATTCCAAAATATTACATTTTTTTAAACTTATATTGAGATTTACGGATAGTAAAAAATTACATTTTGAAACACTAATAGATATGGTGATTGTGCAAATCAGAAACGATGATAAAAAAATTCGGAAACAATGGAAATTATAATTCATTAGGACCGTTTTTAAAGTATGTAAGTGTTCTTGATATTTTCAGATATTTTATTCTCATTTTGATAATTGAGATATTGATTTAATACATAAGTAACATAGAACATGGGAAGAAATGTAGAAACGAACCGTGTACTATAGTACCTTTGATGATAATGTATATAAAGTGAATACTTCATATATGTATGACCACCTTGGTTTTCGCAATTCTTTACGAGAAAATCAATTCTATAAGCCGAGTATCAAAGTACAAGAACTTGAGTAGTCAAAGAATTATCGATTTACGTTGAAGTAAATTAAATAAATTTTTTTTACTTAGTGACTTATTGTAAACAAAATATAGTGAGTGTATATCCAAAACCCAACGTATGGAGAAAATAGCTTTCACAAATAATTATAAACTAAATCACATTACAACAATTTCCTTAACAATACACTTTTTTTCCTTCCATTTTTAGCCTGATTACTTAACATCAACACAGCTGGACCAAAGCTGAAATGCGCTGCTCCCTTAAAGCTTTATGAGCAACTTTATGGGTTTCACGGAAAACAAAATTAATTATAATTAAAAAAAAATTAAGAAAGGTAGGTGAACATAATAACTGGTGAACTGTTTTTATTTTTCCAAAACTAAATAACTGAAATAGATTATAATTCAGTGTAATAAACTTTAAAGAATGTTCTTTGTATTCAAAAATTATAAAACAATCGGATTAATACGGATTCATTGTGCAAACAATCCGTACATTTTGAATTGGAACTTGAAAGCTTTGGATAAATAAACGAAGTAAACAATTAATATATTAATCACTAACCTATACTGAAATTACATCTGTACACATTTTCGTTTATCAACAGTACTAAATATTTTTTTTAAAAAATCAATAACAATGTTTAGAGTAATTATTGCTAAAAATTAAATTTGAGTGTAAAAACAAATTATTTACTTTCAAATATTTCAGGAATTTTTTAAAAAGTTAAATAATTAAAACATATACTTTAAATTGTAACTAGATTAAAGATTATACAGGCGTTAAGTTCTAACTAAAGGCGAGTTCATTTTCAACTTTTTTAAAATAAATTTCTTTTATCTCGTGATAATAAAGTACTAAAATTATTAATTAAATAAACCAAAGAAAATAAAAAATTGACTAGACTCGCTCTGGAATGTGACGGCTAATACGATGTAAACATTTTTAACTATCATTCTTTGATATTTTTTAAATATGAGTACACTAAAAGTATCACAATATAATCGTGCGTAGATAATTATGATTCCATAACCTCCTCCGTTCATTGTTAATTTTTCATGTTTTCAAACGTAATTTCTACCTATAACTTCATTCGAGGTTTTATATTACATGCTATTTAGTTACAGACACGTCCGCTGAAACTTTTGATCTATTGTTCGAAACATAATGTTAGATAAATGGGATAGGGTTTTTTTTTTTTTGTTTTTTTTCAATTCCGAATATTGTGGCTAAAAGTGTAAGAACGAGCAAGAATAAAAAGTTTTTTAGGTAACATTTATAAACATAACAATATTACAAATTGGTAGTATCGATGGCTTACTACACTCCTGTGTTAAATACTATTCCACTAATTTTAGGAAAAATACAATTAAAGGTTCACTCTTTGAGGAAAAATAGAACTTCTAAATCCTTTATTTGTCTGAACGGATTTGCAGCTTATACCTAACTTTCAGTCAAAAAATTAATTGATAAGTTGCAATTCTATTAAAGAGAGAACCTTTAATTGTTAGCAATACAGCTAAGTAAGGTATCGATGTTTTCAATCGATAGTATGCCACTTAATTGTACTCAACTAAAAAAAAAATGTCAATATGAAAGAAATTAAATTTATTAGAAGCTCTTTTTCTCTAGAAAAGTGGTGATTTGACAGTTAAATACTATCATACTTTATCCAGTAACACATATTTACAGAAATAACGGTTCACAAATGAAAATTTATAATGTTTTATATAAATATCTAAATATTATTTTTAATGTAAATATCTTATTTAATAAATAAAGCTTGCCCTAAAGAATATACTGAATCACACAAAAGTTAATTATTACAGGCGGTGCCTTTCACCGGCCTTCTTGGGATAGCTAATATGATATTCAGTATATTCTTCCAACTTATTTTTTGATATGAAGAGTATTATTGCACGTTAGTTCCCTGCTGTTCACCTTTCCTAACTCTATCCTTCGTAGAATCCGACGACCTTTCGAGCCTACATGCCCCTTCGTATCTACAGGAATAGTACCCGGTTAAAGATACCTTCCTGCATGACCCCTCAGCTGTCTATCCTCCGGGCTTGAGTTCCTCCTTCGTACCTACGAGGTTACCATCCTTAGAGATATTACGTTTGTCATCCGGTAAGTCTCATCCTTTCTATTCACCTCCTAATCAACTACTTAACCTTTTCATAAATTTAATTTGAATTTGACGTATTCATCCTCAACTCAAAAACATTCAATCACATTGAAAAAATTAACATTTTAAAAAGGATCACAAAGATTTTTTTTATAAGAGATTCAGCGCGATAGGTTCAGATAGTTGTGATAGAATGAAGAAAAGAAAAAAAAAAGCTAGCTTTTCTTATCTTTTGCAAAAAAGGCTAGTTAAGTCGTCGGATTGAGTGATCAAGGAATCATCAGAAATTAATCAAGGGTAGTAGGAGATGGAAGGGAAGATTAAAGAACGAGAATAAGATGATGTGTCAAATCTTAACAATTAGGGTTTCTTCAAGATTATGTGAAGGAAGACATCATGAAGGTTTCAGCAACCGGCGCCATTTTTTGCTGTATAATAATCTCATTTATCGTTCATTTTATCACATCATCTATCAATTTTAACTCTTGATCGAACATTTTTGTTTAAAAACGCTGTAATCACAATGATGAGACATTTAGTAGCATTTAATTTGAAAAGTGCTTTTTCTAGAAGACAGTGCTATGCTGTATGCAGATATCCTGTTCCGACATAATATCTAGCAACAAAACAGAACTAGATTGTATCAGTCCAAAAAACGGCTACTTAAGTTAGTTAGTTTTTTTTAGTAGTGTAAAACATCACTGGTTACCAACGCCATTTATAACCAATTTAATTTTGCTTACATTTGTTTAATTTTATTTATTCTTTTTTTTTTGTCTGTTCGACTACTCAAGTGTTAATATTGTAATAGTACGCTACAGCCAGTCATATCTTTCAAGAATGCCCTTCGGCTGTTAGTAGATTGGGAGTGGGACCGTGATTATCAGTGGCCGTAAATGATAAAAAAGAAAAAAAAACATAACATAGGTATTTTTTTTTTTAAATGACCTGTTAAAAAATTTAAACCTGTAGTTTAGTTATGAATTCAAAATCTTTGGATTGAAAAAAAAATGAAATATGAAAGAAATCAATCTAAATATCTAGGAAAATAAATTGCGAAACGTGGGCGTTGATGCCTGTTGGGCTTTACTCCCTCAAGCCCTAACAAACCACAAAACAATTAAAA
The DNA here is from genome assembly GCF_000696795.3 of Halyomorpha halys. Lineage (NCBI taxonomy): Eukaryota > Metazoa > Arthropoda > Insecta > Hemiptera > Pentatomidae > Halyomorpha > Halyomorpha halys. Next base: position 338,203 of record NW_027114321.1, on the reverse strand, counting down.
ATTAGATGAAATAATAAACAATCCAATCGATTAAAATAGGCATTTTTAGTCCCTATTAAAAATTTATAAACTATAGTTGAGTTATTTTAGCAGTAGGTTTTATAAATTTTAACGAAACTATCTATACAAATCGTAGAAGAAGAGACCAAGACCCAGCCCGGTATGTGGGACAGCGGAGGACCGAAGACAGTCACTTTCTATGCCCAGTCACCGACCACTTTCACACTGACCCTGGCCTTGGTGTGTTCCGTGCCGTTCTGGATCTGGTCCTTCCAGTTAGCTAACACCGCTCCTAGCATCTTGTATTATTATACTATAATAACAAACCTGCTATGGCTTTAGGAACAGTAGGCGGTTAACTTCTGGATATTCCCGGATGCAGAGGCAAATCTCCCGCTGTCAAGGACTCGCGGATGGGAAAGTGACAGTGATGAAGGAAAAGCCAGCATAGGCCTCAGTATGTACATATCACAGCGAGAGATCGAGAAAACACATTGGCATGTCTAGGTGATAATGACGGAATAGCCAGTTCGAAAAGATTAGATATCCATGAAATTTCTTTATATATTTATATGTAAATTCTGTTCTATTAAAACTCAAACGTATTGTACTTCTCACTTGCATCACAAAGATCTTTTTCATATCCTTCTCGACACATCTTCCCATTCATGTCTCTTATTATTTCATTATTATAATATTCCAAGAAAAGTGTTGATTTTCATAAAATGTCCATTGTGAATCGTCTCATGGACGATCAGGGCCCCAGTAGTTAAAATAACTGACGTTTCCGAAGTTTATTTCAATTTGAAACCTACTCAAAGTTTTCGTGATCAATAAAAAAAAAATATCAAACAGAACTCCAGCAAGGACAGGATTTTGATGAAACTTTATTTCATAAGTAAATAACAAAAAAAAAAACTAAATGCTCAATTTTATAATAATAAATATGTTACTGAACCCTGAAGTTCGAGCCTGAAATGACTCAACCATCTTTACTTTCAAACCCACACGGTAAAACACATCTTCCTATTTACGTTTCTGCGTTTTTCTCTGACTTTTAGTGATGAAATTGGCACAGAGTATATTTTTAGAAATTTACTCTGTTACTAAAGTTGGAAATCCTTGATAACTTGATAAATCTTATATTTCAACGGCTATAAATCAAATGAACATCGCAATAGTTCCACATATCTGGTAATTTATTGTGTAAAATTAATTTACTCTTGTTTCTGAAATGAAGTAACATTAGGAATAATAATAAGATTTAAAGTTATAATTAGATATTTTAAATATAATTAGTCTTTAGTTCTACTTTGACATATTCATGGGGATTATTTATAAGGTAAATCTAACACTTAAAACACTAAAATCCCAGCAATATTTGTAAACAAAGGCCCCGCAGTAGTTTCGGAAAAAATTGTGAGATTTCTCTGCAAAAATACGTTTTATTTTGCATCTCTGGTTCTGAAGGTAAAACAATTGAGTTTAGTGCCAAATTGCTTCTATTGATGCAAAAATAAATAAAAATGTTTAGGTACTTAAAAAAATATTAAACAGATATTTTTAAATAACTACTACAAAATAGTGATTTTTGTGAGGAATATTTCCCAAAAAACAACATGTTATTCCTAATTGTTTATTTAACCAAAAAACAATACAAAACACTCTGCTGTTCTTATCTAAAAAGTTTAATAGATATTCGTAAGACAGATGTGGGATCCTCTCCTTATAAGTAAATTTCAAGAATATCAAGATGAGCGAGTCTAGAACTATGTGAAAACTCAAAAGTAAAAGTTTTATGGAACGAAAAAAAAGCAGTTTATCGCCCATTAACTTGACCGTTGAAGTATCGGAAAGTGGCTTAACCATCTGAAGAGTCTTGGTGAATGACAAGGACTGCTTGTAACGGTGTAAGGTAAAACGAAACCGGGCATTGATGCAGCTACTCATTGGATCTTTGTATGTTAAGTGCCTTCCACTGGGACAACTTTCTACTTAAGCTGTCCCGTAATGGAAGTAAGCTCCATAAAGTCTAAATTAAGGTCAATGGCGAGAAAACCTATCAATGAATGCGATTCATTGGATATATAAAATATTCCATTTAATTTTGGCGTTATATAAACAATGACGCTGTTTGATAATGAATTATCAAAACTTTATATTAAAACTATCCCATGTTCTGGGGATTAATAAATGCATTCAAAATATAACAGAGCTATTAGGTGAAGATAGTTGTGGGTACGGTTAGAGAATAACGCAAATAAGTTTTAAAAAACTTATTTATTAGTGCCAATCGTTTGGCCAGAATTTCTAGGCTAAGAACAAAAAACTCGATAGCAACCAGTTGATAAAGGATATATATAAACTTATTGAAGTAAGTGTGAAATGTATATATATATAAGTTACAGTCTTAGTCAGCTGTTACTTCTACGTCAGCTGACTGAGGAGATCAGCTGATCGCATGTATATAAAGAGATGTACCGAACCCAATAAAGTTAGTATGTTACAGCAGTTCACACTTATTACATCTTATTCCTTCTTCTATTTTTTGACATTTGACTTTCACCGATACTTAACTTATAGCTAGTTAAATATGTGAGTAAAATATCATAATATATAAAATATAACGTTATATAATACAAAGAAACAACGAAATGTTATACAATGCAAAGAAACTATTCTTAGCCCTAATAATAAAGTGTTTTTACCTTTTTTTTGTTAAACCCTGACCGTACCACTGACTATCTTCTCCTCATATATGTAATATAGCGTTTTAAAAAAATAAATTATGTTTATTAAAATATAATTCTACTTTTAATTTACTGATATAAATGGTAAAAGCGTGATTACGTTACCAAAACGTTTTTAAGGAAGTTCAAAAGGAACTCAAATAATAATTAAACTATTTATTGTGAGCTATCGTTTAGCCCTAAATGACTAAACGATTCTTTAAAACAACCATTTTCCTCCATTTTAATTCGAATTTTTAACCAGCGAAACGTAGCTATTCGAGTTCTTTTGACTGCACCCGGACGAATCAACGATCTTCCAATATTTTTTTTCTTATTTATGTAATAAATGGTATTGTAAGTTCGTTTCACTTGATAGAAGGGACTTGAAACATTCGACTATATGTCAAAACCCAGCAACTATTTTTTCATACTATATACTCTACTATACCGAGTAAATCATTTTGCAAAATTCAGGTGACAATTCGTTTTATAATTAAAGATTTTTTATACATATTAATTCACTTTTAGGAAGATTTTGTAAAATTTTTAGCTTATATAAAATACAATAATACAAGCTGGCCTGTAGAATGTTTTCTATTATTTGGAATTTTATGTTTGAAATTTCACCCATAGCCGATAAATTTATTCTTTAATTTAATCAAATTGTGTTAACTTCCTAAATTAATTTGAAAGTTGAAGCTTTATCTGCCTTGTAATAATTATATAAATTTAACTTTATTTATATTTTAAACTTAACTTTATTGAGAATTTTCGGTTTCTGGCTAAAAATGGTGAGTTGACCTCAAATCTTTCTTGATCGGATCCAACTTGATCCCTTATCAATTTATAATCTTTTATTATAAATTCTAAGGCCACTTTCTAAGATAGCACGTTTTCTTGGCCTTATATCTGACTTGTGGAGGTTAGTCTAATGGTACCGATAACCAAAAAGTAAGACGAGAAAATTCAAAGGACTTCAAATAGATCATAAAGGCCAAATAAGACCCGTGGCAGACGGATCTATTTCTGATAAATGAGAAAAATATCCAATTTCTTTACTCTCCTATCATCATCACATCGAATAGGAATAGCCCGTTTTCAACTAAAGTTGAAGAAAGTAGTTGAAATAAATATTTATATAATGAATCAGGACAACTTTCTATTCATATCTCAAAGCCGATTGATTCTGAACGTAATCTGATTCATATGGATATTTTTTCTGTTGGATCACCGTACTCTTTAAATGGAATTTCTAAATGCATTGAAATTAATAAACTATGTGATTTGATCGTTGGCTGTGTCAAAACCAAAATAAATAAGACCCGACTTCGATCTCTCGCATATTAAAAGTAGTTCTGATGCGAATGTCTGTGGCACCAAGAAACGTTCTCACGGGAACATATTTCTTCTGATCTGTTTTTTTCTCCAAAATGTTAATCGGAATGCAGCTAACAACATTATTTATTATTCCAGCTGAACTTTCACTTATCTCATACTGATTAAGAATACTTGTGCACTCTTTATGGTCTAAAATTTAGAATACTGGAAATTACGGACATTAAATTAATTATTTTTAATTTTGTTCATTTCTTTATAAATCTAGAGTAGTTCTTTCTCTCCTGATTGTACAACGTAAGGTGTCAAGTCGTAAATAAACTACATTTAATAAACACTGTAGTAATTATTACAAAATGTTAATTATTTTAATTAAATATTTATACAGTAAGTAACAAATAATAAGATACTTGATGTATCTTCTCAAACGACATTCTTTATTGGTTGGCAATGTTCAGTATAAAAAAATGTTAGATTTTCAACATTGAACATATATCTAATGTTTTTTTTTTCTTTCGCCTGCCAAGGACTCCCAGTAGTCTTATACGGTAAATATGTTTATTACTGATTCAATTAGGATATTTGTTAGTGATTTTCATCTTTTAAATGATTATTTTGAATTTTCTTGGAAATATATAATCCTGACGTTATATAATAGTTAGATTTTGTCGTTTACTCTTACTTACCTATACATGGAATATATAGTACGGGAAAGTACTGCGACAGAGCAAAATTTTTAATTCGATTTATCAACGGAAATGTGAGTTTAGAGGTCCCCTGAGTCGAAATAACTAAGTCACGCGAAATGGTGTATCTAACGATTTTTAATAAAAATATTAATTCGAGTTTTCAGTCGAAAACTCGAATTCGAGATTTATTACGATCACAATACTTTTCCTTACAAATATTACATAGGTAGGTAACTGAAAGTAACAAACTATTGGACATTAAATACCCGAATAATTACGGCTAAAAGTAAGTGGAAAGAAAAACACCTTTATGCCGAGTACTTAGTATTGTTACCGAACAATGAAGTAGTAATCGCTTAGCAAAGAAAAATGTAACCTCAGGAAATAAATAAAAACTGAGCCTCATATAATTACTTTTTAATAAAAACCAAGGTCATGTGTGGTTTTCTTTGAACTTTTCAGTTTCATTCTCATTATCTTTGTAGAAAGTTATTAACATCTTTCCAATGGTATGTTCTAAATAAAAATGTAAACAACGCCAAACGATTGGGTTAATAGACCATTTAAACTATAAAAGCGACAACAGGAGAGAAAAAAAAAAAAGAAAGAACGAAAGAGGAACTATAAAACGACAGGGACACACAAGGAGGGTAATGACGCGAAATCTCGCTCCTCTGCGGCACTTTAAAAAGGAAAGTCCCGTTGAACCTGATCGCTGTGCCACTCCACAAAAGGCAACTGGCCTATGCCATTATCTATCTGGCAGCTACCAATCTCACCATCAGTCCGAAATTATGTATAAAGGCAAATTAACTAAGCACTTTTAATGGATTGAAAACACTGAAATCCTAAACTTGCTAAAAGTTAATCGTATAATATTTAATTGAATTATATTTAATATAATTGTATAATAAACTAATATATAATTGAAAAAATTACACTAAAAGTATTTTGCAAAATGAAAATATAACCAATAATAGAAGATTAAAACCTATATAACAAAATATATTAGGATTATCATTAATTCACATAAAGCATGTGTATAAATTATGCGAACATAATTAAGAAATTACAGCTATAGTCTTTAAAATAAATAAAAACTCTCTCCGCCTAAAAGCGGACTAACCTCTATTTTACTAAGTATACAGCTGCTCATTTAATCAAACTACTCGTTGCTCGGATTGTACGGTAATGTAAAATAAAATATAACACAGTGATCACTAAAAACTTATTATTATAATTTTTATTATTGGCGCGACAGACCGTGGAGGTCCAAGGCCTCCGCAATGTACTAAGGAAATACATCGCGCGATTCCTGACGTGGTTTTTCAGTGTGGGTTCGTCACTCCCACGCCCATTTTTTGTGTGTTCAACCATTGGCTAACGGGCCTCACAAATGTCCGGGGGGAGGCTTTAATTGAATTTTAAGTTACCTTATTTTTAGTTTAAAACTAATATAGTTATAATATATATAAAATTAAAATTGTCATTTTTTTTTACTCAAATTATTAGTATAATATCTGTAAATTACTTTACTATGGGACTTCTGCAGCTTTCCTGAGCACTCTACCGGATTTCCTATTTAACTCTTTTTATTTTTCATTTTTATCATTTTTCTTAAAAAATACGCAGTTTCTGTTATATAATTTGGAAATGCGGTCAGAATTTTAAAAGTTTATTTTTTTGAACCAACTCTCTCCGGAACATCGTTGTAGCAACGTCTGAAATTTCAATTAAACTCACACAGTAATGCAACAAAATGACTTAAATGAAATGAGTCATAAAGAATCGTTATTAATTATCTTTATTATCATTAATATATTTCTTGATTATTGTACAAAAGCATAATAAGTCACTTCATATTATTGTGTAGAGGAACTGTGCCCACATCACACAGCCTAGAGAGACAGACTGCAATAGAGGCAGAGAGCGGGACTAATACGGCCTGCAGACAGTCACAAGACTAGCAGCCTTCCAGGGATTGTGCAAGACTGCAGTCGGGTTGGGCTAGCTAGCACTTGTCCAGTTTGGAACCATTGCCATCGTTGGATTGTGAACCACTAAATAAAGGTTTTTGTACCGCAGCGTTCAAGAGCCTGGTTAGGGTTTGTGGCGTCCCTCAAACCCGGTGTCAATAACTTTGGTCAGTATGGTTTAATAGCCATCGATGGAATAACACGTAGCTATTAAATAACTACTGCGATCAATAACTTATAAACCAAGATAAATGAAAAAATATAAATCCGTTCTGTTTCTTTCTTTCACATTTTATAGCTTTAAAGTTTATATAAAACCGGTCAGTCATTAGGCTGAGGCCCCGTTTAATGAACAATTAATTATATAACTAGCTGATACATAATTAAAACATTTTTTTCAATTTCAAATTGCAAATATATAAGAACTTATGTAAATGACTCTCATACGTTGAAGATACTGATCTCTAATATTTTGTTATTATAAAATTTTAATTCATTCAATCAATTTTCTTCCCTAATTATAGAAAAATCATTTTATAAATTACTGTTATATATGCTGCTTGGATCAATAACAGCTGAAATAGATAATTTTCAAAAAACTCCTTGTACTATTTTTCTTTATGATTATGAAAAATGCAGTTTCTACAACGATTTTTGTAAAATTTTATATGAAAATTGATTGTATGATTTCATAATGTTTAGTAATTTAACAATAAAACAATTTATTATATTTTAGCTCCTATGACTTCTTCAGTCTCTCAGATTTTGTCTATTTATTTTTTTGTAGTGCAGTGTTTCTTGATGCTGATTTGTGAGATTTCTACATTTACAAGATATTAGCATGTTCCACCTCTATAGGCCATTGCCTAATGTAATGGAGACGAAACTGACTATTTCCCATAATTATTAATCCTTTAGGATATGAATCTCGAATGGTTATGAAGGCCAACCAGACACGAGTCCATACTCACGAGGTGAATCATTAGTGTGGTTATGGTGTTCAAAGAAGTCGCATTTTTTTTCAAGTACCAGCAAGACAAAATATTAATTACTTTTTCGTCGGCAGAAAAATTAATCTGATAAATTATCACCTTATACTTTGTTATTATAAAATTTTAATTCATTCAATCAATTTTCTTCCCATATTATAGAAAAATCATTTTATAAATTACATATTACACAAAAAATTACTTCTAAATAATCTCATTTATCAAATGTGATCAAAAGCAATAAAAAAACTTCGAAAAACACATCTTCGTAATTGAAATGATTATGCCATTTTGGAATATTGTTTTCACAATGCCATTGTTTTTCAGAAAATAGAAACTTAGAGAAATTTATATTATTAATTATATTCAATAAATTTATTACTTATTATATTTAATTTATTTATAGTATTTATTATAATTAGGATAAAGTCTTTTTTTCATTGTCTTTCTATTAAAAATATGGCAAAACCTGTAGGTGTAGAATGTTTTTATACACTAAGAATTTAAAATATCACGTCAGGAAACACGCAATGTATTTCCTTAGTTCATCGCGTAGTCTTGGACCTCCAGGGTCTGTCGCGCCAATAATAATAATTTAAAATGTAGTAAAAAATCATAACAAAATGTCCACAGGTTAATCAACATTTTTAAAACAAAAAGTCATATCTCATAAATTCCAGTTATTGAAGTTACTAAAAAATAATAATAATGATGATGAGAAAACAATATTCTAAAATTGTGTACAGACTCCAATTCTCAAGATATCAAAATGTGTATTGCGGCACACTTCATAGCTTTTTAATAACAATAAATGAGACTATTAAAAAGCAGACGTTATCTGGAAACCTCTGGTTTTTGCCGTTCATTAGACGCATATATCTCGAAAAGCAATAACAGTTTGTGAAGCTATAAAAATAGAGCTACAACTTTTTCTTCGGCTTAAATCATCCATTTAGCCGTGAGAAACAATTGAACCAGTTTAAATTGTGTAACAGGTATTAAAATCGTAAGACAAGAGAAATTATTAAAATGCACTTACTTTCCCAATTCCCACTGAGTGAACCCGTTGCATAATGCAACGGAAATAGAAGGAAGCTTTGGAATATCTCTTGTTATTTAACACTAATTTTTTGTTATTTTTTATTTCCGACATTGATAAAAGCCAGTTTCAGGAAAGAATAGTAACACGGGAATTGATATAAATTATTTACATAAGGACCGTATTCCTCGGCTAAAATTTGACCTGTAGTACTTAACAAAACCTATAAGGAAATCACTCACTGGCGGGGCTCGCTAAAATCAGTTTCGCTTTTCCCAAAAACGGTACTTTCCTAAATAAGGTATTATCCAAAAGAAGTTGCGCAACCACTTCCGGCCCTAACGCATTTATTCAATACGTGCTCTACCGAATGTAGCTGGCTTCACACTTGCTGCCCACCTCTCACCTACATGCTTACTCAATGCTTGCAATGGAACTTCAATTGGTACTTTATTGTTTAGAAAAAAAAAAAAAATGTGGTATTTACAAGAAGTAACAACTTATTGTCACCGAGGCATGAGATGAATGGTCTTAAACAAGCGTTTCTTTTTTGGCACGAACGGTCGCGTGGTGTACCATTGTCACGAATTTTGTAATACCACATAATTAAATTACTTAATCAATAATTAACTTTATCGTTTATTTTAATATCTGAAAACTTTACAAATAATAAAAGTTATAAAATACGCGCTGGTATCTATTACTAAAGTTTAGCAGAAAAATTCCTTTTGCCACCAGATAAGAAAAGGAATAACAAAATAAAACGAACTGTGAAATAATTCCTTTTTAGATGAAAATAACTAAACACATATATAAGCTTATTAATTTTTTAACTATGCAAAACCCGCAAAAGACTGTATGACGTTACCCCCTTTTACAACCACTGCCTTATTTAATTAATGTAACTTACATCTGTATAAATAATAAATAAGTAAATATTTGTAATGTTACACTTGAAAATCTTGAGATACCCATTGGTGGTACTTCAAGCATTAATTTAAATTAGATGGTCTCGTCGCCATCTTCTTTTCAGACGCCTGGGAGGATTATCAGGGATTGCTAAGGATGAGAGATTAAGAACTAATGGGTTAGGACGGGTTTTGGAGATGAGAAGTTTGAGATGAAAAGACGCATATCTGTTTTAAGCGAAATCTACAACGAATGGTATGTTAAGGTCTTTGTGGATGAGTTTATTTGTAACGTCATAAGGAGCATCTAGGATTTTGGATTGTAAGGATTGGATGCGGGAGGAATTTGACGATTTGGTAGTGCCCCAGAGCTCAATTCCATATGTCCAAATTGGTCTGATTATAATAGTGTATAATAATTTTTTGTATTGAATGGGAAGTTTAGAGCGTTTGTCAAGTAGGTGTTGTATCAATCAAAACCTACGTACCACTGCCTTAGTTTTATATTTTCCTTAGTTGATTTTTTTTTCATAGATTAATAAATGAAGTAACGAATTATTTTGCTTTTGCCGATTCGCCAACTGTTACTTATCTTATGGGTTGGGATTTTCTTAAACATTACTAATAATATATGCAGTTGAAAGATGAAGTATGTCTTAAACTTCGAGTTTATGGAAGGCCTGGGCAAAATTTATTTGAAAGCATATTTTAAAAATAGATCATAAAAAACCTAAACAAACTATTTTTAAAGTAATTTATTTAAATTTTGATTGTATCTTATTTTTAAATGTTTATTATTTTTTCAAATTTACAATTATTATGATTTCAATATTAAAGAATTGTTGTGGTGGCTGTAAAGTGTAGTTTTAAAGCTTCACTGACACAAGATGTACTGCCAACTGTCCTAGAGTTACAAGACTGTCACTACAGTAAATACTGTAACTGTCATGTTATCACTTTAATGTTTTTTAATATGTGTGGATTGATAAAAAATAAAAACATGCATACATCCATCAATTTTATTTCTAAAATTCGTTGAAATTTTGTTTTCAAGAAAGAATACGAGACATTTATCGTAAGTATGATAGAGGTAATTTTTTCTACAACTCATCATTAGAAAAGTAACAATCGATATCCAATGATTGACAATCATAAATAAGAATGAGCTTCTGGAATGTTGTACTGTCACCAGATATAACGAAATTCGGGGAAAAAAATTAAAGGCCACTTTTATGAATAGAGAAAGTAAAGAATAGATTAGTAGCCCTCAACTTAGGTTTTTACTTCTCTCATTAAATCAAAAAAGCTATATAATGATTCTTCATTAAAAAAATAAAAATCTAGTTTTATGCTCGCACCACACATTTTTCACTTACCAACTTACATACATTCCCAAGTTTTGTGCAGATTAGTGGGAGAAGTAAGGAAAAATATTTTTTTGGCTAAATAAAAAATCTTAAAGATCTGGGAAAACGAAAATTTTGAACAAAAAGTTTGTATTCTGTTCCTACCAAACAATTTTTTTTAAAGTTTCTAAAATATAAATGTTAAACTTTAAGGGAAAAACAGTTTAACAAAATATTACGAATCGGGAAAGATCTTGGCTCTTTTTGTTCGAAACTAAGGCATCTATTTTTCTTTTTTCTCCTTTAGTTATTCACAAAATTCTTTTATATTTTGTATTTATAGATTGTTTACTATTGCTAACATTATGAAGTATTTAATAGTTTTTTGAAATAAACAAAATTAAAGGTACTTTAGAAAAAAGTTTTTTCTATTGAAAATTTAGCATGTATGCCTTGTTAGATTATTTCAATGTAGATAAGACCTATCTTCTATAAAGTGTACTTAAGTGCTCATTTCAGTCAAAATCATTGACATCATTTTAGAGAAAATTGTAAAAAATGTGAAAAATCAGTTCTTTAAGTAGCAATTCCGGTCAATCGATTTTAGTGAATAAAAAGTCGCTGTTACATCCCAGGCATATATTCGCCTTAAATATGTACTTTCAGTTTTTTATATCATTTCGTTATTGAGGTAGGCAGTTAAAACACACGAACGTACAATGGCGTGTCCAGGATCAAAACTTGGGGGCTTGCACCTATAGTCGAATTAGTTTGTGATATTTCAGTATGGAAAAGGTAAATGAAACCAAATTTTAAATTATATTTAATTGTGGCAGTGCTTTATTGGTTACTACAATTAGTATTTGCTTGAAAAAGAAATTAACATTATTAAATGAATAATATTTACCACTTCTTGGGGGCGATGGGGGCAGCTGCCCTCTTCTACTCCCTCACCCCGCTGGGTACGCCCATACACACGCTCAAATACAAAAAAATAGGTTATTTCGACCCAGGGGACCTCAAAACGTGTAATTCTGTTTAAAACGCAAATTAGAAGCATGAACTCAATACTTTCCCTTACTATATATTCCATATGTAGATAGAAGAACGTATTGAACGTAATATGTAGAATATGCTGTACGTTCTATTCCTTGGGAAACAGATGTACAGGTAGTCAGACACCCAGTGAGATAAAATTGACAGTATCTAAAAAAAAACATTAAAAGTAGTAATATTTTGAATCTTAATTTTATTGGCATTAAAATCTAGAATCTTCCAGTCGGTTCATAACACTTAATAAATCTGATGGTTCTTTGAAAAAGCCAAATTTTTCCAAAAAAAATTATCAAAAGACATAATATTTTTTGGAAGATCGCTGATATACTGTGAGTATTATTAATAAGTGGAGTATGGTCCGGATACGGTAAAAAAAAATTATACTCCCGAGAATTACACTTACTTGAACTAGAACTACACTTGCAACTATACTTACAACAACTATACAACTATACTTACTAGAACTAGAACTATACTTACAGACTAATATAGGGAGCAATGACAAATAATACCAGGATTTTCACTTGAATTTTTCACATCGAGAAAAAACAGAAATTATACTTGAAATTTGATATATATTGGCCCTTGTAATTTTCAATTTACTTTTTTACTCTTGTTAAGTGTTTGCGAAACGTTGGCTCAAATAAACATAGTTATTACTATTTGAATTTTTTTTTTTTTACTGCACTCGGACCACATTCGATTTAATAATAATATTTTTTCTACATAATACTATGTCTCCACCTGATTTCATTCGTTTGTCCATCGGCTTTTGGGCATCTTAGACCTGCAGCAACGTTTCTAAAACCGCCTTGGACTCCAAAATTTACTTATCTGATCAGGATTAAATTCATTATTAACACAAACACATTTGATCCAAATATACTCTCAACATTTATTTTCAAAAACTCTTCAACCTTTCGCCCCCCCATCCCATTTTCAAGGAGACAACCTTAAATATTGATGTCTTATTCTTTTACATTTTGTCCTGTAGGCTAATTGCCGATGTCACATAAAACTTTTGTTTTCTACTTGTTCTCAAGTGGAAATAGAGACAATAATCTATGTGAAAAAGTTTTAAGTTTAAAATACAAAAAGTTTTATATGACATGGGCAATTAGCCTGCAGGAAAAAATGTTAAAGAATATGACATTAGTATTTAAGTTTGTCTCCTTGAAAATGGGCTGAGGGCCAAAGGTTGGATAGTTTTTGAAAATAAATGTTAAAAGTATATTTGGATCAAATGTGTTAATAATAAAATACTCTTATACAACCATCATAATAAATCATTAATCTAGGATTAGTTTCGATTCTAAGTAATACTAAGCCATCTTCTAATTCAAAAGGCATTCGTCTTTAATAAGGAGCGTATTGAAATCTAGTAACATTACAGTAACTGGACAGTTTAATTTGAAACAGTACTTACCTAAAGAAGATGAATTCCTTTAGCTTTAGAAAAAAGTAACGCTTTAAATAAAAATATATAAGAATGTTAAAGAAAAGAAAAATATACTTTATGGAAAGAATAATGATGGGCGTTTCTCATAATGTAGTTTATTGAAGTTTATATCACCTAAAGGAAATCAAGAGTGCCCACAGAAGACTAGGAAGCAGCTTCCAAAATACTCGTATTACCAATCCAAGACAGGACAGACATATGATCAGATTGGCAAAAAGAACAACGTTTTAGGAAAAAAGCAGTAAGTAGTTGCCATCTTCCAGAAACTTACTTGACCAAGACTTCATATTTGTAAAACTTTAAGCACGACCATCACGAAGAAGAATCGGCCTGGTCATTTCTGACATACGGGAAGAGGAGGTGGGAGATGGGAAATTAATCCTAGAGTTAACCACCTATGTTAACCAGAGTGGGAGGATCAATTTTTCATTCCATGGGACCTCCTCGAAATAAATTTAGAATTATATCATAAATTGCTTTTCTTAGTATTATATTATAAATTGGTTTTTAGAATTTTATTCATTTTTGAGTAGTTTATAAAAGGTTCCTATATAATCCTCTTTCTATAGAAGATTTGTAAAATGCAGGTGCTAACTAGACGTGCATTCAGTAATAGATTGCAGGCGCCCAGTAGCGAAAGAGCCGCCGACATAATCGTTATAGTTCCAGATCTAGAGCGTGACCCCCTGACACACAGCTCTTGCTAGTCAACGCTGTCAATATCTATCAATCACACTGTTTCATTGATTGTTCTGATAGTTAAATCTTAACTAATATTTTATTTACAATCAAATAATCTAATAAGAAGAAATATCGATAGTTTTTGCAACTATTATAAAAGTACTAACAAGGTTTAATTTCTTATGGTACAAAACAAAATAATAATAATAAATTAAAAAAAAAAAAATAAATGTATTTGTAGACAGTCAAATATAGGGAGCAATAACTAATAAGACCGAGATTTTTTGAATTATATGAGAAATCAGAAATTATGCTTGAAAACTGCCAATCATAAGGAATTTTTGTAGTTTTACGTATAAAGTTGTAAGACAAATGCTGAGAACCGAGGGAATGACAGCTTGGAAGTGATGGCTTCTTCTCATTTTATGTTCCTTTTGGCAGGGAAAAATTATACACTGTGGTTAGCCAAGGGACAAAGAGAACTTTGGTCCCAAATCGGCTTGTTGGGTCAAATCTGAGCACCATACGTGCCGTCCAAACGGCCTCAACAAATAACGATATAGTTTATAACAATAGGGGTTAACGATTATTTATAATGATAGTTGTTGGATATTATTAGTATTACTACATATACATATATAGCTTTTGTTAACTCGCGAAGACTACATAAAATATAGTGCATTCTCTTTTTGAGATAAAGTGAATTGAGTGAGGGATGATAGCATCAAGTCGCCTCGATATTACATTTAATTTCGAGCTCATATAACTTCTACCTTAATTCTAACTAAGTGCATATCCACCAGACAAACAGATAACTTTCTTTTTAATCGTAAGATTATATATTTTTTGTGAACAGAAAAGATGCACCACATCCCTACCGTGATCGACCGTATAAGAAGAGTAATTTTATAGCTATTCTGTTATTCAACAACTTTTCTGTAATTCTTAGCTATAAAATCAATTATTTTAAATGGAACTTACAATGTATTAACTTACAATTTATTTTTATGTCCTTCAGAAATATTCAACTTTCTCTTTAATATAAAAAACACCAATTTACTTTAAAATAAACAAGCTGTGAATAAGGAAGTGCGAAAAGTAAATTAACTTTCTAAAAACAATCAAATATATTTTATAAAGCTATCAATATTTTATAAAATGGCGTACCGTATATATGTAGAATATACATCCAAGCTCAATTTACATAAAATAAAATAGCTAACCTAGGTCGTTGCCATTAACACCAAAAGTCCTTACTTATGAATCGCCCTCCACTTTGGAACAAGCTACATCCAGCTTTAAATTTGATATTTTTTAATTTATTTTCGAAATGGCCGAAAGATTTGCAATAACTTGACGGTAGCATTCGTGAATTTTTCATTATTTTTTTTTGTTATTAACTAATAAGGATTGATTCATTGTATATCACCCTTAAAATATTCAATTTTCATGACTTAACTAGCCAGTATTATTTTTGTCTTGGTTAAATGAAAAATTAAAATGAAATTCCTTAAGTCCTTAGATCGTGTCAATCCTCTATGACCCTTGATTTCACTGAACCCCCCTGTCTTTGGAAGCCAGTTCCCTATCTACTTTTCCTCGACCCAATTTTCTGAAGTACACCTTCTGTCACTATGGAAACTAGTTCATCCTCCACTTTTCTCACTATCCTATTTATCCAGTTTAACCCGTTCATTTAGCACCGCCCACATCTGGCCTACACCACGTCTCTTTTGTGGCCGGAGCTCCCGATTTATCTGGTCTGGCTCGTTCGTTTAGAGCAACCTGAAGTACTCGACAGCTCCGAGAGGTTGTTACCTTCACCCCTTTTTCATTATGAATTCATCCTCACGTACCCTTGGAGTTTAGAGGAGGGAAAAAAAAGAAGGCAGTTTCGAGAGTAGACTGTACTTTCGACGAATATATTTTGTTCTTGTCCAGTAAATATTATTACGAACTTATGAATATCAATGGGAAGTCTCTATTAAAGTATATAAACTCCTAACGTGACAATACCAATTTTTAATAAGTAACTTTTTTCACATTGAAATAAATATAGATCTTTATAAATATGTTTAGTTTTTTATTTATGGGATACTTGCAGTAATTATCTGTTTCATCTCTCACAGGTCAACATAGTTTGCTAAATTAGCTATAGGGGATTATAGCATCCAGTAAAGCCTATCTTTTCTGATGTATTTATCGTTCATTCGACCCTGAAACCAAAAAAACCATATTTAAATATTTGAAAAATAAACTGAAACGCTTTAAGTAGCTTACGTTCGGATCAATGAAAGTTTCTGATTCAAGAACGATGTCTACTTCCCGCTTCATGAAAAGTGAAATCGATTTTATTGTAAATTATAATGGGATAACCAAACCCATGATCATCGGTTAGGTGATTTTCGATAATTGAGTGTTGTGGATTAATTCGATTTCGCCGAGAAATTTTCTCACCATTTACAAGCAGTGGAATCACTTTCCGAAATTCTAATAGCTTCTTATACAGTAGTACTGTATCTATTAAAAATCGTCGCCTAGAAAAAAAATGTTTCTTTATATAAATTGAGTATTCTGAGTAATTTTAAAGATAGTGAAAATAAATGAGTTTGATTTAAAATCGAATCATTGTCTACCTTTATTGATTTATTGTCGTTGAAAATTAATAAATATTCATTATTATGAAATATCACAAAATGTTAAGGAATTATATAACAGCTTTGCACATGCCCACTCACTGGAAAATACAACACCCAGTAGACTTCAGACTTGTTTTGACTGTAATAGAGTATTAAGCGACTGGCAAAAGAATTGGTCAGTAGCCAAAAACAATAAGCTTGAAACCATAAAGCCACCTGTGAGTTGCTGGGCCTCATCCTCCAGACAATGTAGAAAAGAGGAGGTGGTTATAGCGCGCCTCAGAATTGGAAACTGAAAGTTGACCCATGACTATCCCATAACAAGGAAAGATCCACTTCAGTGTCAACTTTGTAAAGTGATTATGTTTGTGTTACATATTTGTGAAGTGTACAGAGGGGTCATGGAATACTGTGGTGTTCCTTGACAACACTCCAGGCACGCCTTGTGCGACAGCGAGTAGAATATTTATAGAACCATCGATTTCGTAAAAGCTAGTTTATTTACTTATGATTGAATTTTATTCGTATACTCTCAAATAAAATATCATTATTTGCTA
>NW_027114321.1:315380-320712 GCF_000696795.3 Halyomorpha halys | reverse complement strand
ATACGTTTTTCATGAATATTTTTGTAGTGCTTCGGTTTATTCAAATATAAATAATAATAGTAAAAAGCACTAAAA
This sequence comes from Halyomorpha halys, assembly GCF_000696795.3. Classification (NCBI taxonomy): domain Eukaryota; kingdom Metazoa; phylum Arthropoda; class Insecta; order Hemiptera; family Pentatomidae; genus Halyomorpha; species Halyomorpha halys. Next base: position 320,637 of record NW_027114321.1, on the reverse strand, counting down.
ATTTAAGATAGACTCATAAGTGGTTGTATAAGTATTTATTGTATCTATAATGGAGCCAACTAGGTTTAGAGGTCTATTTAATACTAAATAACCGAGAAAATCTAACCATACAATGGGAAATCGTAAAGAGCTTTGGAATAGCAAACTCAGCAATAAAAAAAAAAAGGTTTAATGATGTCATTAGGGAAATAGGAATGACGTAAAAGCATGACGGAGCAGAACTAAATGAATTAATTATGACTTGCTTTGATGTCTACTATGTTTCCTGCCAAACACTATATTACTATATTTTATTTCCAGATCATATACAAAGCTAAAGATTTTATAATTAACTAATTAATTAGTTATTTGATTATTTTTATAGGAAAAAAAACAGAAAATTAAAAAACAAAACTTAAGGCGTCATTGAAATTCCAGAGCGTTAGATAAACTGTAATTAATATATTATTTTTAGTTTTTAATTCTGTATTCATCTTTAAATGACCAAAAGCTACTAGCAAATATAGTTAATCTCAGTACAATATGATTATTAATATTTAAGTTCTGAACTGAATGCAAGAAAAAAGCTGATCATACTATTTAATTCAAAAGTTAATATTTAAAAATTGTAGATAATTATTTGCGAATGAAAAACTATTATTACTGCCTAATAATGAATAATTATAAATGTGGGCACTGATAAATAAATATAATATAAAAGTCCAAAAAAGGAAGGTGGAAAGAAATATATTATCAACATTATATTATTTTATAAAAAGGAAATATTTACAAAGTTTGAGATGAAAAAAAAAACAACAAATAAATAAATAAAATAAATATGTATTTGCATAGTACTATATAAGTTAGTATATTGTATAATATATTATACCAATTCATAGTATAGCACTGTAATCTATATAGCATTCATATTTACTTAATATAAACGTTTTTGTGCCTTTGTATGACAAATATAAAAATGCTTTTACAGCTAGCGAATACTTTGTATTTATAAACATTTTGTTTAAAGTTATAATAAGTAGAATGATATATGGTATACTAAATATGAACGTGATTTACGGAGATTATTTTCCACATCTTTCTTAAACATCATCAAATTTTTGGCTAAAAAATAAATGAATTAATGTGTTTGAGTAGAAAGTAGGCTTGTTTTAAAATGCTTATATAAAAATTTCATAGTTGATAAGTGTTCATTAATTAGGTATTTTAAAAAAGTAATATTACAGATTAATTAACAAGTAGGCTATAATGTTATTAAAATCATGAATAATATTACAAATATCTTAAGATAGAATTGTTTATTTTATAAAATTATATTATATTTCTCAAAAAGTTTTTTTTCAAATTTTGTAGCTATTAATTTTTTTTTTTCAAACTAAGCGTAGTTTCTAAATTAAAGGATTTCTAAGTAAACCTTATACTTTTAATCAGTGGTCATAAAACAAAGAGTTAAAGAGCCAATTTCCGTATTAAAGAGGGCGAAAAATATTTATGACCATAGTTTTATTTTTAAATATATTTTTTATATAATTTTTTATATTTAGGTAAATAATTTACTCATAGGTAATTAACCTCCGAGTAGTATTTTCATCGTAATTGATTTTAATTATTGAGAAAAAGGTGCTTGCATTTTCTAGTTTTTAGGTGCAAGCTCTCATAATTTTTTTTATTAATTTTTAATTATTTAAATATTGTAAAAATGTTTGTCTATCACATGTATGATAGACCCAAGAAAAAATGAGTTCCAAATGCTGCTTTTTCAATTGTTTGAAATTGAAATTATTTTTTAATAAACTAAGCAATTCACGGGTATCATTCCTAAACTGTAGGAGAACTTTGGAGAAAAAATATACATACATCTCCTATTAATTTAATAATATATAAAAAGGTTAAAAAAAAGTAAATAAATTGTAGTGATTTATTTACTTTTTTAATGATTTACTACTCAAAGTATTTGAGTAAATCAAACCTGGATTGTTTATTTCGGGATTCATAGTATTAAACGTATTATTTCTTATGGTATTTTAGCAGTTTTTTGTCGATGTAAATAGTCATTTAAGTACGAAATATTTAATATGTAAAAAGTCAGATTTAAGTTCTTTGCTAAAAAAATGGTACCCTAATGTCTTAAAGAAATATTCTTAAAGAATGATATCAATAAAATAAACAGATTGATATGATTTATTAATATCCTATCAATTTTAATTTGACAAATGATAAGATATATATTGCTTACTTCCTTCAACCCTGACTGGAACTGGTTTGGCCAGGCAAGTTGCTTCTACTGCTTATTTAGTTAATCACCTATCAAGATGATAATCACCTGCAATTCCCACCATTCCGAAGTTAATATTTTTTTAAGTTAACGATACAAGTCAATTATGTTGATGAAGTGTTATTAAAACCCATTCCACATGTCATTTGGGAATTTCTGTATGTATTATAAATGGGGTTGTGTTTTTTATTAAATTGAATTAATGTTTATTCCTTTTTAAATAAAAAGAAAATTCTACATAAATTTTTACCAAGCAATATCGTTACTTTGCTTTGATAGCGTCACACCGGTGGATCAAAATGTAGACATTGTTTACACTTTCCGTGGAAATTGGCAGCACTAATTTTCGCATAAACTTCATATTTTTATTATATAACATTACAATTATTAAAAAAAGTTCATTTTTAGTAATTATATAGTCAGATAAATTTTTAGTATTAATAATTTGGAACTTTTTATTAATTAATAGGGGTTTAATATGGACTGTCTTGAGAGAAACAACAAATAAAAATTTATTTACAACTTTTCTGATGAAAACCAAAAAAGTTATACAGCAATCGCTCGTAATTTAAATAAAATTTAAAATATAATAATGGTTTTTGTTATTGATAGTTGGTGAATGATAATATGGCCAGTTCCTAATTATTTTTAACGACTATCCATATAGTATTTATTAATTGGACTAAAATATATAAATTTTTAAAGCGTTTTGTGAATAATTATAGTATAATATTATTAAAAAAATGTAAAATAAGATATTTATTGGCTAGAAAATAGGCAAGGATGGCCCGAAACGTTGTCATATATATTAATAATAATTCATTTTTTGTATTTTCGGGCCGGAGCGAATCTTATGCCTACTCCCTAAATATTATGATTATTATTATGATTAACTCGGCTCCACAACTCGATGTCGAGTCCTGGCCTCCTGCAACAGCCTCCACCAATCATTACGATCCTGTGGGGCCGCCATCCCACCACTCACACCATCACTCCATCGAAGGCGTGGTCTTCCTCTGCGTCTTGCTATATGTATTACCTCGGTCACTATTTTCCTTGGCAGATCACTCTCAGGCATCCGAGCAACATGCCCTGCCCACCTCAATCTACTGAACCTCACAAACTGGACAACGTCTAGTTCCTTATATAAAACTTTGAGCTCTTGGTTTCTTCGACGTCTCCATATCTGGTCAACCTTGACAGTTCCAAATATTTTACGGAGGATCTTTCTCTCCAAGACAATTAAGTTCTGGTCACCAGCCTTGGAGATAGTCCACGTTTCCGAGCCATATAGAAGAATTGGCCGAATAAATGTTTTATACAGATAGATTTTGGTGTCCTTAGACAAGGCACGGCTCCTAAAATAGGGACTGAGGCCATAAACAGCGGTTGGCACATAGGACTCTTCGTTTTATTTGGAAATCCACAATATTGTCTTGGTTTATGAGCGATCCAAGATACATAAACTCGGGGATTTTTACGAAAGTATATTCTCCGATCCTGATTTCTTCACCGGGCCAGGGGATTTCCTCTGTAACCATGTATTTGATCTTTTCTGCATTCACTTCAAGCCCCATTTTTCTCACTGCTTCAGCCAATTTTATAAATCCATCAGAGACAGCTTGGAAAGAGCGTCCGGCAATGTCAATGCCTAATTTTTTTTTTTTACTACCGTAAGCCATTCTATATTACTTTATTATTATTCGATTCTACTGTTGCCAAATATGAAGTCTTATAAAATTAATAGAACATATGTGCATATGTCGGGACATTGTATATGTGAACATCTATAACTAAATTAAAGGCCCACGTTTAAATAAAAATTTCGTTAGTGTCTAATGAATTATTGTATTTGTTTCAATTGAAGTAATGTTCTGTTAATTGTCCGTTTTAAATTTTTGTAAGAATAACGTTGCAAAATTCTGCCTATGGATGGTTTAAATACTGAACAAAGTTACCAAAGAATTAGGTTTCACATTTTTTATCCAAAAATATTATAAAGTGGAAAACTTATTACGTATGAATGGTAATCTTGACAGTCAAATAATTGTGCCCGATATGAGTAAGTTATCCTTGCGAAAAAAAATTCACTTTAATTACAATCAATAAATTTATTATTAGCTATAATATAATATCCATTTCCTGAATATAATAATCATCATCTATTAAATTAGAATTATACCGTGATTCTTTTAAACTTTTTATATCACCTAGATTCAATAACATAAGCTATTCAACAATTTTATTGACTTTTATTGCATCCGCTTGACAAAGCCATATCCGTTTCCTTTGTTATTAATTACTTCCATTTAAGTCCTCAAGGAAGTCGCAAGGATCTACGCTTTCTCTTGATTTCGGCAAATCCCTGGGAACGGGCTGTGATGGCTGTTCAAAAGTGGAAGGGCCTAAGGACAAAATGTTTTCGAACTGAAAGTTTCTGTAACACTATAACAGCAAAATCATTGACAAAAGTTGAAGAGGGGAGAAATATGATTCAGAATTCACTTCACTCCTGGTAAAACAGAAGGAAAAGTTTCTGAAAGAACATGGACTGTCAGAGTAATTTTAAGCCATGGACGGAAAATTCAACGGACGTGTCTTCATTGTGTCAGTGAAGATGCGGGAACACTGACTATGTGTCTTCTGTCACATAGTCAGTGTTCCCGTCCCAAATAGACAGAAACGTAATGCCAAATCACAAAGATACTGTTTTATAGCAACAAAATGACATCAAATCACGGTTATTTTTTGTCTTTCGATTGAATTAATTCTTATTAACGTTTTACTATTTATGAATATTTACTAAATTTATTATTGAATATAATTTAGGTTAATATCAACATATATTGAAAAGTACAAGAGGAATACAAAGTTTCTCACTTTTTCTACATATTTAGGAACCATGGAATCACCAATTCTTTGAACTCTATGTGTTTAATTCAATAGCGATTTTGGCAGTTCAAGCTTGTTTTAAATTTATCACCG
>NW_027114321.1:312381-315290 GCF_000696795.3 Halyomorpha halys | reverse complement strand
AAAAAAAATCGAGTTACATATTTTTCCCTCTGGTATTCAATGATGGAATTATGACATAATCCTGAACAAAAAGAACCCCCCTTTGATAAGTTCATCATCATCGGCTAATTTCTAACAAATTAGTATCAAAAAACTCCAAAATTAATAGTAATATATGATTTTTATGTTAAAACCTTTGCACACATATGAATGATTTTACATATTTATTCAACACATTTGATACCATGTCACCCATATCTCTTATATATTTTCTTAGGAACGAAAATGGCAATACTTTCCTGGCATAAATTTACTAACAATTTTTAAAACTGCTCTCTCACAGATATTCCTTTTAGTTCCTTTATGTTAATTAGTCTCAGAGAAAATTAATTGTCCTTTAATAGTTGTCTTAAGCATGGGGATCTGAAACGTTTTATTATTACCATCATTGGGGTAAGTTTTAAGACTCGAGATGGCATGGTCCTTATAGACATAGAAAAAGCATTCGACACTGTCAAGTTACTTATTTTTTAATTGAAAAATCTATTATTCCAGGATATTTTATATTACTCGTGCAATTATATTTATCCAATAGATCCCTCTTCGTTTCAGTCAATTATATAACCTACCTCTTGTACTATACCTTTCCTGGTTTCCTTAAAAAATATCCGAGTACCTTAAAAGATGGTGGTTACTATACACTAACTATTGAAAAAATAGAAACCATAATTTTCTGAAAATGACGATATACCATTGAGTTTTAAATGATACTCCTGTTTCTTTTGCCAAATCAGTTAAATACTTAGGAGTCATGTTAGACAGCAAACTGTAACTCACCATATCAATTCAAACTTAGAACACATACAAAAAAAAATATATAAAATGTATCCATATTTAAAACAAAAATCAAAATTATCTACCAGAAATAAATCAGCAGTCAAAGAACCAGTCCTAAGACCTATCATAACATACACCTGTCCCATATGGAGCTTCAAAAACTCAACCAACATTAAAAAACAACAAGTATTCCAAAACAAAAATGCCCCATATAATTGTTAATTTGGAATAACTTGATGTACTCTGAACTAATTTATACATCGTGCATGAATCCTCCTATAAACTGGCCCATAATTTGTTCCAATCTTGTCCTAATCCTTAAAATAAGAAAAAAACATAAAAGAAAAAAGTCATCAATAGAGTTTATTTTATTCTTGCATTTAATAAAGTTTTTTTTTCGTTCTGTTTGTTTTTAACGAAATTTAAAACATTTCTAATGTAATAAGTGCAATGGTTTATCCTAAAGTAATGTAGTGATTATTGTACATTTTATATTCATGAAATAAAAGTATTTATAAAAAAAAATAATAATAAGACTTCAGATACACATAAGTCTTGTGCACTTATTTGCTAACAGTAACTACGTCATACTTATTATTTACCTATACGTCAAGTCTTTTGTATATGCTTTTGGGAAGGGAAACACCTTGTTGCTTAGTCAAGAAAAGGTAATTCAAATATTTATGTAACGAAAATCGTGATAACCTAGGTTGTCTGAAACAAAAGTACTTATCTATAATAAGTACGAAAGCGCACATTTTATGAATGCTCAAAAAAAAAAGAGTGAATGTTATCCAATCGTTCCAGTGGGGTTCGAAATTTCACAATGTGTAATATGCCCCCAGTGTTTTACGCCTGTTTTTCCAAGCAACAAAGGAAATTATATCAAGCATGAGACATTTGTAGGAATTAACACAGACCAATACCCTGAAGAATAAAAGTCAGTAGAGCGTTATTGTATTGTTACTTATTATATAATAATATTTACATAACTCTCATACCAAAGTTATAGCAATAAACGAGAAACAAAAATGTAGTTAGAATTGCATTCAGACTGAACGAACTGCTTCTAGTCATGGTTCCATCCACCTAAAACATTTTCTTCCTAATAAAAATTTTATGGAGTTAGTGAATTACACAATTTAATACCAAAGCTTACTACAAATATTAAGTAATTCAAACCATTTTCATCTTCATCTCAACATGTGCTAGGTAGTGCAATTTTAGGGTCTTCTAAGTCCAGGTCAAGTGTTTCGAAGTCCGTAGGACCTAATTCCAGTTATCAATGAATTAAAATAATCAAGAATGCCCTGAGAAGTACTGTTTCTTCAAGATAGATTATGTAGTTAATTACTGATGCCGATAAAAAGTGATTTACCCGAAGAAATAGACTTTGAAGAAGTAATTTTGTTTTTGTATAGATAATTTGCTAATAAAAACTCAAGAAACTTTCCCGTGATAAACGTTTAACTTTTTTTTTTTATTTGATGTTAGTTTATTTCCTGAATAATAAATAAAATAGGAATTTTGACAAATAAGTTGTTGATTTCTGATATTTTATTTTGGCAACCCAATGTCATTCAGAAAGTAAATTCTTTAATCTTTAAATATCTTGGTGGTTAAAGATGAGCCTGATGCCAGAAGGACGTCTTATTCAAAATTTTATTTTTAAAGCTTGTAGTGTCCTTATGTAAAATCTTACATAATAAGATAACATTAGGTACTCACTATACATTATAGATTTTTCTCCCGTAATAAATTCCAAATTGAGACAAAATCTTTCACGAATTCTCGAATAGTTTCCGAAGGAGGTCGGGAAGCAATCTATTCCAAGAACTTTCACAAAACAGTCTTATATTTTTACTAAATTTCCGCTGAGTGATTTTTTCCATTACGTCACTACCAAACCATAAGCGAGTGCCTATCAGATTCTGGAAATAGCGGGCTCATCAGAAAGTTAATTATGTAACCTCTATTCTATTTTATTTTTTGTCAAGAGAACTTTATTTTTTTTTTATTTTATTTATTTGTTGATATTTACAACTGTATAAAAAAATACTACCAGTAAATTTGATCATAATGACATATGATAT
>NW_027114321.1:293015-308726 GCF_000696795.3 Halyomorpha halys | reverse complement strand
ATGGCTGTAGATGGAGTAGTGGAATGGAGTCCCCTCAATACGACTCGATACGGCTTCGTCAAGAGAACTAATTTTAATTCTCCTGAGTTATTAAGGTTCCAAATGACCATGTTTTCACTTTTATTATCTTTACGCATGGTTAATTGTTATAGCATAATATTCTGATTAATTACAATTTGTATAGTGCGATAATTGAAAAAAAATAGTGACTTACGTCGGTGAAAAGTCCCATATAGAAATGATAAGATTATCTTTAAGGTCTAATCTACAAAATAAACTTTAAGTTTATTTTTATAATAATAATATATAACATAAAACGGCTAGTATATCATTTGATAAGTTAAATAAAGCTCTGCAATAATTATCGCCTAGCTAAATATATATGACATTTTTAAATTTTATGATATTATCAGGTCTATGATACTTAGGGATAGGGTTGAGACAACTTTTCTCAAATTTGAAACTCGGATTTCGTATAAATCGATATACGAATCGAATTTCGGTTCGATATATTGAATCGGACGGATTTCATATAAATAAGTAAGCTTAAGTTATAAACAATCAATGAACAGCAAAGAAATCTGCTTCAAAACATTCATAAAAGAAATAATAAGTAAATAAATAAAACAGTTCGAATAAACCATAAATACAAATAACCATTTATATTGCTCGATAATAAATAATTTTAAAATATAGTTTTCTATAAATATCAATATATTTAATATGGTGCATTATAACATCAATAAATTCTGTAGGTTCCACTCCAGCACCATAAGTGACTTAAAAGAGTAACCTTATGCTTAATAGTTGAGATTGCGTTTCTCTTTTCAATTTCAAACTAAAGGATTTCCGATTGCTGGATTAAATTTTCTAATACCTCTTGTTTTCAAATTATAAGCGTAAGTTAAAATGCTGCTGTAGTGAGGTCACTTGAATTTATCGATGGTTTAATGCATTATACACAATATGATAGCTTTTTAAAAAGAAAACTCTAAATTTGAGCTGAAAATTTTGTTTAAAAAAAACACATCGGTAGCTGATTAATTTGTTTTGATTCAATTACATATGATTAATATTATATAAAAATATGTACATTTTAATAAATAACTGATAAACAAGTAAATAGTTTTATTTATCTAAATTACTCACTGCAAATAATAGCAATATTTTTATTTTTTTTTAAATAGATGTACTAACATTTTTGGCTCTAACTGTACGAGCATTACTAGTGAAATTTTTGTTTTATTAAAATGCCAGAGAATCCTAGAAAGTTAACACTTTGAAATAGGCAAATTTGTAAATAATTCAATAAAAAATATTTAATATTTATAAATTCAGTAGAATTATTCTTATTTAAAAGTTAGAATAATGTTGCGTATGAAATAGGACAGCCTAATAAATATGTTAAACTTAATACAAACCAAAAATTATAAAAATTTTCTTGCTTTAATTTCTTTGTCATTCAAATGATAAATTAAACATCAATATTATATTATATAAAAATATACTCATCTGTATTATAATACTTTTTTTTACGTGTCCTTTGAAGACCTTGGTATTCTAGAGCTACCTCAACAAATCTGTCCCACTTCTATCTGTCTAAGGTTGATTTTCAATTTTTTGTTACTAGCACTATGATATCATTGTTAATTCCTTCAATACACCTTGCATTCGGTCTACTACATAGTATCTTGCCTTCGACTGTAACATTCATGGTCTACTTCGAACTTCATGGATCCATCTTAATCTAATATCATCCATATCGTGCAGTACTGAAGATATTTTTTTCGACAAAAAAAACTGGTTTTACAACGATTCAGGATAGACCTAACAGATTGCAACAGAAACAAAATACTCACGAATTCATATTTTTCGAAGACTCAGTAATCGAGATGAAAGACACTATCTAAGTATTTGAAAGGCTAAAGAAAAGAATATAATTATTTACTTCTTTTTGGGGGTAGCCCCTAAACAAATTGAGTTCGCCAAAACTCCACATGTTTGTAAACTATTTACAAATAAATAAAATAAGTAAGCATAAACAATAAAAAAAAAATACAAATTTGCCTCAAAAGAGTTATAAAAAAAAGTAATGAATAAATAAAACAGCATAAAAACTTTGTTGATTCTGACTATCCATCTGTTTTTTGGCCTCCCTCCCTGTCTCTTACCATGTGTAGAGGCGACCAGATGGATTGCTTCGAGCCACATGTTCCTACTATCTTAACTACCTTGCTGCGCATCGTGAGATATTAACTGATTAATCTCTACAAGCAGTTCATTGTTAGTTCTCCTCCATGTGTTAAGACTCTGATCCTAGATCACTCCTGTAATTGTACGAAGGTCTTTTCGTTCAAATCTTTAGATTCTGTCTTCTAGGGTACCTGTTAGCAGTTTGTTATACCTGTCTTGCAGTCGTATATGGGAGTTGGCTTTATCACTGCATTATACTTCCTTGGTTTTAGATTTTTCGGGATTTCAATATTCTGACAGAGATGAAGGCTCTGTTCGCGCTTGTTATGTGCTGGTCTATCGCAGTCCGTTGATTATTCATTTTGTTATTGTGGAGCCGAGGTAATAGTATTTAAATAAAAATAAACATTTCTTAGTGTAGACATATTTATGTGTTTTATGCAATTTAGGCAGCGGTAGCAGCGTGGCAATACTGAAAGTTCTTCCCCTAAGACCTTATCCGTTGTAAACTTTTTTTAAAAATAAATACCAAACAAAAATCTCAGTTTATTTCACTAAAAATAGTTTTAAAAAAATTATGACTGTCTTGAGACTGGCCGACAGAAGTGAATCTTCTTGAACGTTTGTTCCCTCTTATAGCTCAAACCAGAAAATATTAATTCCAGAATAATAATTAAGAATAAAACAGCAATTTTCCAAGTCAATCTAGTAAAAAAAAAATCGATTATAGATAATGATAATAAGAACAGAGGCTCACTTAATGGGATCGGCGCTACGAGAATTTTTACGCTTCTACTCTCCTATTACGATATAAAGTTATTCTGCTAGACATGCGTCCCTTCCCCACCACAGCTTCAGTTTCATCTCGCATCACGAAATCAATTTACTATCTTATAATTTTTTTTTTCTTGAGTTTCAGAACATCGGTAAAGGAGTTTCGCTTCAATAAATTTCTGAACAATGATTAATTATTGTAAAAATATTTTTATTAATACATCAACATAATATTTTTTGTTTTTAATTTTTTTGGTTATTTATGATATGGCTATTATCTCCGTTCAGTAATCCAAATGTTTCAATAATCCGAACCCTATTATTATTTCAGATTAGTAAGAATCCACTGTACTGTTAAGTGCTAAAGGTTCTGGTTGTGTAAATATTGTTTAAAGTTTGCTATTACAGCAAACAATCTATGCATCACTTGGAGAATTTAAACGATCTAGGGTCTTTCATATTAAAATTCTAATTGTTTTCAACATTGTGCCTTGTTTTGTATCTTTGTTTCAAGTCATTCAATTATATTGCCATCCTTGGAAAGTTTTTTTTTAAAGTTTATTATTAAGCTAAGGTAAAATACCCCGACATGTTATTGCATTCACTTCTATTGAGTAACGTCACAAGTGTTTTCATCAAAACATATTAATACTTATACATAAGAAAACCGTTTACAGATTCGATAAAATGTTATTCAATGATCCCCATTTATTTATTGTGTATTTTTATTATTAAAAAGTCAATAGCGTTACCAATTTTTTTTAGAAACTTGTGTCCCATAAATATGGCTTCAGGATGGGCCACTGATGACATGAAGCTTAGCCGAGGAAAATTCCTGATTATAAGAACCAATATTGAAAATAAAAAATTTATAAGACTTTTTTTTTATTGTTTTCTTTTTTTAACACTTGTTACAATTTTAAATATATAATTTATTATTTTTGTTATTTCGAGTTTTTCCTCCTTGGGGTTTCCAACTTTTGGAAGATAAGACTAGTTATTCTACTGATCACCAGCATATTATAGCTAGTCAGGGAAATGAGATTTATTCCGAGGGTTTGCTACGAAATAAAAGCCAATTCACCCAGACCAAATTCGAACCGGCACTGCTTTTAACACAAGAATACTAAGTTGTGATGAAAATTATTTTTTCATTTATTAATTAAATCGTGCCCTCCTGTAGAAAATAGTTACAATTACAGAAAATATATAAGTTCTAAATTATTGTTTTACCCGAAGGTATTTTAAGGTTGATAAGGGTATCAACTGTGTGTGGAGAGAGCAAGTTATGCTTCAGTTTTATGTTGAGCGGGGAGGGTCCGCTTTACTGGACCCGCCTGCTAAGACCCCCGGAGAGCGACGGTCCTATCTCATTTTTGAAATATTAGATTAAAATGGGAAGGTAACCTTACTTATCTTTAGTTCGAAACAAACAATTACCTACAAGAAGTAGGTTGGTCGATGTACGACACGTCACAATCTCACAAGAGGGGATTATAACACAAAAAAAAGGCAATCCTTAATTAAAAGTGGGTACAATAAAGGAGGTGAGTTGAGTCAATTATGACAGGAAGGTGAGAAAAGAAAACAAAGCGTGATGATGGGACGGAGCGCAAGAGGCGCAGAGGAATGCAGTCACAGCCCTGACACTGGATTCCTCTTACATCACCTTCGCTAATTGCGATAGTCTAAGATCATGGTCATCAACCAGTCTGGCCTCCGCGGGTTCATTATACCATCAAGACCGGTCAAATAATAATTTCATAGAAGTATCTTGTTTTTAATTAATTATTGTTCTGACTGTTTATGTTACTTACGATACTTAAACTTCTATTGTGTCAGAGAATAATTACTTGAGAAACTCAAAACGCTTATACAGATTTTCAAATCCGTTAATAGGCTGTGAATGATCGGGTGTGTTGAGCCACTTACTTAAACTTATTATTCTCGAGACAAAAGCTGTGTCGATTCAAATCTGGCCTAGGTGAGTTGATGTTTATTTCGTGGAGGACCTTCGGGCATAATTTCGATTTTTCCACTCTGAATGGAAGAGGGTTGTAATGAGTAGGATAGCCCGTCTTTCCTGTATAAAGTTGGATTACAAAAGGAAGTTAAACCCTATATAAAAAAAAATTAAAAAAACACCGGAGATTTTTCAGAAAATTTTAAACTGGAATGTGATTGGCTTATTATAGAAAAGAAAAAAATTTACATATAAGTTTCTCTTTATTAATTCTACACACCTAATAGCTCTCAAAGACAAGGACCATCATGGTAGCTATATTTTTCTTGATTTATCACTTCTTCAAGATAGGTTAGAGAAACTATGGGAACTAAATGAACTAAATTTGAATTGCAACTACAAGAACAATGGACAAAAATCTGAATTAGTGTTTTATCTAACTTTAAACCTTCTGGTTGCATTAAAAACTATTCGAGGGATTTGAAACATATAATAGCTATAAACAATACTTTAAATTTATTCAAAAACGCTATATTATTCAAAAACAGTATATATAATTATTATTCCTATTTGAATTAAGTATTTTTATATTAGTTATTTAGAATAATAACAAAGTATGAGGCTTCATTATATACAATTTTTGTAAATATGGAACCCTGTCTTCTTAATTATAAGAAACTAATAATAGTAATGACTATCCACATCCATATTATACAATAATCATGAACAAATACATAACTAAAGAATAACAGAATGTATTTTAACTGTTCACAGACAAGGCCCAACTACTCGTTCAAGTACGGGGTGAAGGACCCCCACACTGGAGACATGAAGGACCAATGGGAAGAGAGAAATGGAGACCAGGTGAAGGGAGAGTACAGCCTTGTCCAGCCCGATGGCTCCGTCCGGACAGTGAGCTACACAGCAGATGGGACCAACGGCTTCAATGCTGTCGTCAAGACGTCGAGTCCTGCCGGCCATCAGCTCTTCCAAACCCCCAGCCAGAGCAAGCCCGCTCCTCCGCCCACCTACTACAGGCCGTCTATGCTCCCCAGCTACCAGCAGCAGCCACACAAGCCTTCCAGAAAGCCCAAGCTCCAACAGTACTCCAAGCAGCCGTCATCGCCAAACCAACTCCCCGGTCCGTGGCGTCCAGTCAAAAGGCCTCTCAACGGCATCAAGCCAGGGCAGCATGTTGTCAAGCCGATCTTCCAACATCATGATGATATCGCTGACCACCGGCCGATGAACGTGAAGTACATCCCACTTGCCCCAACCTTCCACTACGTACCCGGCGGAATGGCGGTCATGATGCCTCAGGCAGAGCCATCTAAGATCCCTAAGGCCGCCTACGATAACAAAAACGGTCCAGTACTTTTTCCAGAGACACCTGACGACAGCACTCCGGCCACAGAACGAGATGGTACCCCCATCAAACCGACATCGAACCCAGGGCGCATTGGTGGATATGCGGCGATTCCCTTTGATTACCTGAGGTACCTTAAAACACCCAACTTGTCGACGAACTCCCTGAACGTGTATCCACAATATTTTTAGTACAATCTGACAATTCAAAAGAGCATAATTGTCCTTTGATTTATACAAAGGTACCAAAAACGTGAATGGTGTTTCTATTGAGTGGTGAATGGAAATTTTCATCAAAAGAAACTCAAACTGAATGAAAAATCATTTTAAAAATCAGAAACGTAAATTTGACAATATAATTCATGTAAAAAACATTGCAATGATCCTCTATTTTAGTTCAAATTAGGAGCTTGTCATCTACCTCTACATAGTCTTGAAACTGTTTTTGATTTGGATCTAATAAAAAGCCAGGACTATCAATTTTGTTGTGATAATGAACAATAACGCAATTCTATAAATTTTTAACATTAATTTTAATTTAAAATCATGGCCAATTTTTGATTTATCTAAAAATAACATATTTTTTAACAAAATAGCAACTGTTATTAATACAATGCATTATTGAAAAAATGATTAGTAGTTTGATCAATTGAGAAAAAAATGAGATTTTTAAATCTAATTCTATCTAGCATTGTGGATCACACCAACTTACTGCTTCCCACTGAATTTCATAATCAAATCATAAATGTAAAACTGTAATGGTAATGATAATTTGGATGTTATCACAAATGATAACAATTATTCATGAATATTTGTAAATAATTATTTATTTTTAAGGTGATTAAGTTTACATACATTTAGTAAATTAGTTCAGGGGTTCCTAAACTTTTACAAGTAAATTGTAAGTAGTTAAGTGGTCATATTTCAATTATTCACCTACACATGCATCCTTTTTAAAGCATATTCAACATATATAAAACTACAATTTATTTGTTGTTTAAGCAGAACGAAATGTGTGAGGAGAAGGTACTTCTTTAGATTATAATAATATTGTAATATTTTCTTAAAAATGTTAATAAGAGCAAATCTGTAAGGATTAGCTAAAAAATGATGATTTTAAGCATCTACTCCTCTCGGACAGAGCCTGGCTGTTCAATCTGAAACAAACATTCCTTCTGCAACTAAGTAAAAAGAAAAAGTAAAAAGAAAAAGTAAGAAAAAAATCTTTATTCTGGGAATCTTTTACTACAATTAAGAATAGCAAATTAATTCTTTATTATAGAGAAATGTATCTAGTTTGTGATGAAGTTTTAGAAGTTGAAAGCACAATTTAAGAAGAATAGTTTGGAGAAAAATCGAAATCAAAAGTGGAGCACTCAGCTAATGGCCTGAATCATCGTCTCAAGAATTTTGGAAAAGTTTTAAATATTGTGAAATGAATTACGTTTAAAGTATTAAGGAAAGGAAAAACATGTGATAAAACCTCAATAACTTTTAATGGGTAATAGTAATAATACAAATGGGAATAATTATAACATTGTAGTTTTGATAAACCAATGAAACTATAATGAAAAATCCATAAGATAAATCTCAGGATGAACCTGATAATCAGTTTATTTTTCAAATGTAAAAAGTATTTATTCAGCTAATAATTTGAAATATTTAACCATTAATAACTG
Organism: Halyomorpha halys; assembly: GCF_000696795.3. Classification (NCBI taxonomy): domain Eukaryota; kingdom Metazoa; phylum Arthropoda; class Insecta; order Hemiptera; family Pentatomidae; genus Halyomorpha; species Halyomorpha halys. Next base: position 300,752 of record NW_027114321.1, on the reverse strand, counting down.
AAATTAGTTAGATTCAATTTAAATTTTTACAATTATGTTATTCTCAGGAAATAGTATGTTCTAAAAATTTTTTTATTCATTATTTATTTGAATTATAACATTTTTGGTAATAATAAATTAGGAAACCCTTGATATAGATTAATGTTTTGTAATCCTTCAATATTAGTCTGATTTGAACATTGTAATCTAGCATGATCTGCTCAAGGGCTCAGAGCCAATTGGATAAGATTAAATAATTAACATCTCAAATAATTACTAAAGTTTAATTTTAAGTGTAAATATTTAAGAAACGTGCTCATATAGTATGTACATACATAAAGTAATGTAGGCAATATTTGTCAAATATTACCAAAGATATAAAAAAATATATAACAAATTTACTTGTTCACATACACATCTATATAAGAGTATTTATAAAAGAAAATTTGCATTTATTATCATTCAACTATCATTTTATTTTTATGAGTAACCTATTGTAATAAAATATTGTCAACGCCATGCTACAGTTGTGCAATACTAGATTAGGTATTAAGTTGTAAATTATATTGTATCTTTGTATCCTAGTCTGTGGGTGTTATTATATGTCTTAATTATAAATTTATATGTTTATGAATTTTAAAATTTTAAATTATAACCAATTCTACATGTTCGAACACCTGAAAGAAAAACTATATTTGTTTATTTGTATTGTTTTTTTATTAATTTAATTATTTTTATTAAATGATTATACAAAAAATAAAATAAAATTTATGTATTCCATTCCTCACTTTATTGTATATATTTTTAAGTACATGACATATATTATTTGTTATTTTTAATGAATAAATATTTTATTTAAAGTTGTATTTTTTTTTGGTATGGAGTTTATTAATCATTGTTATTATTAAATCAATTTCATTTCAAAATATCAGTACTATTTTAAAAAAAGGTATTTTTGACATTAAGTTCACTGCCTCAGATCAAACTTTAAAAAATGTTGATAACAAAACAGTATCAATAACAAACGAATAAAACACTTACTCAATTCCAGACAAATAAACACAAATTATCTTTGCTTGATTAATAAAGGAAATAAGTAATATTTAACAATAATATTATTTTTAAACAGAAATTTTATTAATTAAATGCAAAAGGGAGATATAATGATGATGTTGATAGTCAACGACATGATATAACCTAAATAATGTAAAATGCAGTATTTTTAATTTTAAAAAAATGAAGTTTTATTCATTATGAATCAACTATAATGATTATGTTGATAGTCAACTATATAATTTAACCTAAATAATTTCCAATAATAAAAAAAAACTTAATGTTCAGGTATATATTTGTCAGTTTTTGCAATTCATGTATTCATGTAATTTAAATTTGTGGGTTGAATCGCGAGTAACGAAAGATAAGACGGTGAGCTTTCGGATTTGGAACCATCAGTGTATATTAAAAAATAATCCGGAATATTTACTAGTAGACGCGACAAACGTTCTTTATACTTGACAAATGTGGTCTTATTTTTGTGCATAAGGAACAGATGTTGCATAGTTACAGGTTGTTTTAGAGTCCAAGGTGGGTTCTGAATTTCAAGCTTCATTATCGGAATTGTTTTAAGTGTAGAGATAGCCAGAGTGATTCTTTCTGCCAGAGGAAGTGTTGGGTTTCGTTTTTGCCGAAAAGCTATGGAGAATTTAGATCGGAAAATATATTTGTAAGTTGGATGATTTGTTTGTTCAAATAATTTGGAAACATAATTAATAGCTAGTTTTTGTCTCCTAAATGATAGCAGCGGTATGCCTGCTTCAGAGCAAATGCTGAGAATGGGACTGGTCCTGAATGCATCGGTAGCAATCCGGATACCTGTATGTACTGATCGAGCTTGGCAACAGTTAGGCAACGGGCAGAGCCATAGATAAAAGAACCATAATCTAGGTTGGAACAGACGAATGTGGTATAGAGTTTTAACGTAGTAACCGTTCCGAACCCCATGATGAACCGCTAAGCAGCCGGAGTATATTAAAGTTTTTTGTAGCAGCTGACCTTAATGATGTAATGTGCGGTTTCCAACTTAATTTATGATCAAATATAAGACCTAGTAATTTGTGATGATTTTGTGAAGATTTGGTAAATTTTTAGATGTAATACGGGCGTTAATTTTTGAAGAATAGCTGTATGGCTTATACTATCGAATGCCTTCATCATATCAAAGAATACTGCAATCGCTTGTCTGTTGATAAACGCATATTGGACTTCGGTCTCTAAAGTGACTAAATGATCTATTGTAGATCGTCCTTTGCGAAATCCAGACTGAAAAGCATGAATTAGGCCATTATTTATTATTATCCACATCAGTCTCTTGTTTACCATCCGTTCTATCACCTTACTTAGACAACAAGTCGGAAAAAATAGGGCGGTAAATGTTTATCTTTCCAATATTTCAATATTGGCATTACTACCGAATCTCGCCTGGTAATTGGGAACTCCCCAACGGACAATATGCAGTTATAGAAAGCGAGGATCTAATTAAGGGTGTTACGTGAAAGATTTTTTATCATGTCTTAGTGAATGTGATACGGACCGCGTGAAGACCCTTTAACGTCATTTAAAATATTTTTGAGTTCCCGCAGCATAAATGGAAGGTTATATTGTAAAACCGTATCATAACTGCCATTCTGAAATTCAATGTCTTCCGAATTATCATTGTTATAATGATTTACGGGATTATAAATTTTGGATTAAAAATTTGTGAATTTATTTTAAACGGGTTCTGAATTATCCGATAATTGCCCATTAACTAATATGTTGTATCTGGGGTACGACAGATTTTTTATGATTTTACGAATTTTATTCCATACATAGGCTGATGTCGCTGATGCTGTAATAAAACCTTAAAATTTTCTCCAGGATTCAGTCTTACATTGATTGAACGTTTGTAGGCATATAGCTCGCTGTTATACTCTATCAGATTTTGAGTTGACATACCTCTTTGGAATTTTTCTAAAGCTTTGTGACGGTCTTTAAGAACTCTTTTACACGTTTCATTGAACCATGGGACCTGTGGTCTTTTTGGCATTCCTTTAGTCATAGGTATTGACGCGTTAGCTACTTGTATGATTGTGTTTGTAATTGCTTCGCATCCGTCTTGACTACTCAATTCGCTTGGAGGAGTGGGAGGTGGAGAAAAGAGCCAAGGAAGAAAAGAGAGAGCAATCAGCCCTATCTAATATCCACCTTGGTTTCGCCCGAAATGAAGGATTTTTATTCGAAAGTTTAATAAGGATTGGAAAATGGTAACTTCCGTAAATATCTGGTAGGATGCTCCATTCTATAGCACTATAGTCTTGTTGTTCCGTAACTGGAACTAAGAAAGATGGGTTCTCCGGAATTTAGAAGAAGTAGATCTGAGAGGTCAATGAAATTTTCGATTATTGTGCCTCGTAAGTTTGTGTTTTGCGATCCACATAAAATGTTAAAATCCATTAAAATCATTAAAATTAAAAATAGGTGGATGGGAGTGAGGAGGTGGTGATGAGTAAAAGTGGTGGAAGGTTTAAGGGCTTAGAAGCTGTTTTTGGGGCAGGATAAATAAGAGGAAGTGTAGGGTGGGAAGCTGTTAAGGTACTGTCCTTGGTTTCAACTGATTTTGAACGCAAGCGTGCGGCCAGAAGTCTGGGAGGGCGAGAGTAAAGTCAACCTGGATTCCTATATCTTTTTTCAGAATATTTCGCAGCTTCTGCACACGATTTTAAGAATATATTCGGATTTTGTTTCCTTAGAATATTTTTAGCTTAAATGAAAGAGACCTTTTTAATTGTTCGGATTGTCTTGATTTCTTTGTGTACTTTAAAAATAGAGCATTTTCGGTCATTAGCATTTATGCCTTCCAGAACAATTAATGCAACTAGATAGCTTTTCGCAGATCGAGTTTTCTGTATGACGGGCCTGACCACAGTTGGCACACACTATTACTTTTTTACACTGTTTTATTGTGGGAGTATACCCATTACAATTATAGCAGCGATAAGGATTGGGAATGTAGGGTTCGACCTTGACAGTTAAAAATTCCACTCTATTTTTTTCGGGAAGCACGGGTGTTGCAAAAGTTAATATATATATGTGGAAATATTTTTCAACTCCATTTCTCTTAATTTTAATTTCAAAGACATCAGTTACAATATCTTTCAGTCCATTCTTTTTCTCCTCAATTGTAGCAAACTATAGGCCAAAACACCGGATTAGAATAGTTATGGAGCGATGAGAACTTGCTTTTACTTCAAATTGACCCACAAAGTTCGCGATTGGCAATAATGTTATTTTTAAGTTTTATTTATCTTCCTAACATCAATTTTTTGAGTCAATGTTTAACCCAACCTTTAAATATGATATTTGTATGAAATGACTTGACATTCTATATCTATGATGTAATATATAATCATTTCATTATTTTAATATACAAAAAAACATAATCAAAATACTCATATAATAGTAAAAACTCATTACTACATCTAAATTTTCCAAAACTTATTCAAAACCAATCCCCTACCTTTTGCATTATCCATTACCAATAACACTTAAATCATTAAACTTCTATATCAAGGTCATAAATAACTACAATAAATGTGATCTGACAGTTACTATGATTTTACAACTAATCAGTTACACCCAACTTTCTTTGGATCTTGATGTTGCTGAACTCATACAAATAATTTTCTTAGTATTAATTATCTACCACATTAAGTAAAAATATTACATCCATTTGCTTTTTCTTTAAGTTCAAAAGAAACTGATAAAGTGAAAATAAAAAAATTATAAGAGCAATATCAATAATTATGGGTTATTTTATGTTACTCAGATTTTGAGAGGGAAGCCCTGTTTTCCAAAAATAAATCATGTGAAATTCCTATTTTCTCAACCCCAATGTATCAATGAGTTGCAAAGATTGCAACTCTACATTAACTATTTATCAGAGGTCTATATGATAATTAGTTAATTTTCCCATTTCTCATTACCTAGGTGTATTAAAAGCTATAAGTTGCTCATTTCAGTTAATTTTATAAATACTGTAGTCCACTTTTTCTTGTTTATCATCTCTCAGTTCTTTGGATGAGCAACTTCCCTCCTCATCCACTAATAATTTTTCTTACCTTCCTATTATTTTCTCTAAAACAAATAATATATTATTAAACACAAATATGTATACTACAATATAATGATCCTCTTATTGCTTGAAGGGCTTTTAAGATTGTTGGTGGGATACGATGTATGCGGAGCGGAGGGGAAGGAGAGTGCTTTTTGGGGCTTACTCTCCATCTGTGTTCTCATGAGCGGGGAAAGTAATCACCAAAAAAAATAAAACAAATTATATAAAGGACACCTCATCAGTTGCATGATAAATTTGTGCAGATTTAAGTAACCAAGACAAAATGACAAGATTTTTTTATCTCCTTTCACATCTCTCAAACTTCAAAGCTCATAGTCATCAATACCTTGATCTATTTGGACTAATAATAAATTAACAAAGGATTATTACTAATTAATATTCATACTCGTAGGCGTACCCAGCGAGGGGCAGTAAAAATAAGTAGTTTAGAAACAATCTCACATTTACTTATTACAAAATACCTAATTAAATATCTCCATTTCTGTACGAAGTATAAAAATTGTATGATGATAGTTTCTTTAATTATCACAATATATTAATACGTTCGTTATAGAAGAGAGATCTTACTGTTCAATGTGTGTTAGATGGGCTTTATTTAAATCATAAGAAATTTAATAAAGTGATTTTTTCTAGGAAAATACATTTAATTTAAAAAATGTTCTAAATCTAACATGTTTAATTTATGGGTAAGAAGAGAAATGAAATACTTATTACCTCGAGAAAGAGAAGTATAATCTTAGATCATTGTGGATTACATTATACCAAACAGTCAAGATTTGATAAGATATTTTATTTCCAACTAATGTTTTAAAATAGAAAAACATGAAACTCATGCACAACGCTCTAACTAAATTTGAAGGTAGGAGCTCAAAACTGGTGCGGGTTCGAACACTGGGGGGAGGGCGACATTTATCTCTGTGGTGATATGAAAACTTGACACCTCACCATGGTTAGAATAGAGTGGTACTCTGTGGATAACCCTTCCTTTCTCGTAAGTCAGAAATTACCGAGAAGGGAGTAAAATAAGTCATTGATGGAAAGATATGCGGATTGTATGATGGATGAAGGAGCTTTTGGAATATAAATACCTATATTTATTTCATTAAAAAAAAAAATGTATACCTCCCTCCAATGACGTTTGAAACAATAAGAAAATATTACTTCATGGAAAATACAACAAAAATATTTTTTCAGTATAGGTATTAGTGAAAATGCGTATAGAAATAACAATATATATAAAGGTTATTTGATCCCTAAAGCACACAATATTCTATAAAACAGTAAAGATTTAAATATTGGTTGTTCAGTCCTATTTACAAGAACCATTTTTAAATAACAGGGTCAAAACGACAAAGGATTGGTTTAAACATCAACATCTCCGAATTGATTTACAAAAAGTCGTATTAACCCATTTTCTTTTTTAAACATCCAGATTTTATTAGTTTACAATTTCATTCCAATACAGGAAGTGTTTTCATACAATAAAATTTATTAAAACGTTTGCGTAGACATGTGGGAAGTTTTCGTTCGAAGTGGTACAGGACTAGATACCCCACAGATATAACATATTATACTACATTGACAAACAAACTCAAAACAGAACTTAAAAAATTGAAAATACAAAATTTAACTAACTTAACTCAAAACCTCATAACTACTGACAAATCTTTTGTAGTCACTAAGAAGCTACTTAACTACAAAAATTGTAATCACCCTCTTCTTACTGAATCACAATCATGGACTAAATCGGACGATGAAAAAACTCAGGTATTCGGTCAGTACATTTCAAAAACATTTGACCAACACCATTACATTCTTAATCTAACCCACATCGAATACATTGAAGAAGAATTAAACATTCCACTCCAAATGACCCTTCCTCCTAAAGCATTTCATCCTTCAGAAATATCCAACATCATTCAGAATTTACCTACCCGCAAAGCTCCCGGTTATGACCTAATTACATCCCATATTCTAAAACATCTTCCTCGAAAATCCGTTCTATTCCTCTCCTACATCTACAATTCTGTACTCAGATCCACTTACTTTCCTGACCCATGGAAATTATCCATAATCAAAATGATTCCCAAACCTCAAAAGCCGCCTGAATACCCATCCTCCGTTCTATCGCTTTGTTACCTACCGCGGGCAAAATCCTTGAGTAACTCAGCTTAAGACGCCTGTACCCTATCCTTGATTCCAACCACATATTCCCAGATCACCAATTTGGTTTCCGAACATCTCACTCCACTATCCAGCAATGCCATCGTGTGGTTGATGTTGTCTCGTCTTCATTGGAGCGCGGAATGTAGTGCTCCGGAGTCTTTCTTGATGTAGAACAGGCTTTTGATCGAGTCAGGCACCCAGGACTGCTATACAAGATCCGTAAATTCCTACTCCGCTCTTATTTCTCCGACAGATTATTTCAAGTAAATTACAACGGCGCTTATTCATCCCTATTCCGTCAGTCTGCTGGTGTACCTCAGGGTAGTATCCTTGGTCCTATCCTTTACACAGCTGACATCCCAACCCATCCAACACTATTCTCACCACGTATGCCGGTGACACATGTCTATTGTCAGTGA
>NW_027114321.1:291474-292965 GCF_000696795.3 Halyomorpha halys | reverse complement strand
ACTATTCTCACCACGTATGCCGGTGACACATGTCTATTGTCAGTGAACAATGATCCTTACATTGTATCCCAAACCCTCCAATCCCACATCACCACCCTTGAAGAGTGGTGCCAAAATTGGAGGATTAAAATAAATTCCAATAAATCCCACCAAATCACATTTACTCTTCGACGTAAACCCATTACCTCTTACCCTACAGTATCCTTTAATAATAACCCACTTATTCCTGTCGAACAGATCCGTTACGTAGGACTACATCTCGAGCCCCAAGGCTCCATCATCAAATTCCTCCAGAATCCAATCCTTACAGTCCAAAATCCTACGTAAAATCCTTAATGCTCCTTACTTTGTCACAAATCAAGTCATCCATCAGGATCTCAATGATCCATATGTTGCCGATTTGGCAAGAACCAGATACCGTTCCTTCCATAACAAACTTCTCAACAACCCAAATCCACTTGTTTCTAATCTGGCTACTCATTTATTACCTAATAATCCTCCTAGGCGTCTGAAAAGAAGATGGCTTCGAGATCTTCTCCTCTAGAAATGTTATTGGAGTTCTATCAGTGGGTAGATTCTCCACATTTTTGTATCATGTCACTATGTCACCTACAGCAAATTTACTTGTTGTATATTACTTGTTGTATATATGTGTATACACTTGTAAATAACAATAAATAAATTATTAAAAAAAAATAAAAATAAGAAATACCCTTGATTCAACAATATATACGGTGTATGCAGCTAGCCGATCGTATACAGCAATTTTGCAGATGATAGTTGGTCAGTACAACATTGAAAATAGTTTTTCTCCTAGCTACCAATGACGGTCACATTATTAACAACAAGGCTTATTCCAAAACCAGCTTGATGTTCTTTTATTATTTATTTAATTTTCAGATAACCTTTTTAAATTATTGAAAAATATTTGATAATACCTTTTTTTGTGACGACATTGCTTGTAAGTTAAAATCGTATGTTAATCAAACCTTTCGGTGATCTGAATTGAATCTCGAGTTCGAAAAGTTACTAATGATTTCCTCCTGACGTAGCAAAAAATAAACAGCGGGAAAAGCGTCTAGAGTAAACCTGTAAAAAAAGCAGGTTGAAGCTAAAAGTTCCTCTTTATTCAGTCGATTTTTAGCAGAAAAACGCAGCCGGTCATGTATTATTTTCCGTTCCACATAACCAACAAGGAAAAAGTACTTCCTCCGCGGGGTGCCTCTGATAGGTGTTACGGTTGTACTCCGTTCTACCAGCTGACAGGAGTAAGCCAATGACGAAGGAGGCGTTGAGGCTGGCCATTCAGGGGATGTCGTTTGTCCCCTGACTGGCAGCCGTGTAGCCAAGAGAATATTCGGGAAATGTCGGCACTTGGAAATGTGAGTTCGGTAGCGTTATTTAAGGAGATCGTACAGGTAACTGATCGACACGTGTCTTCCACTTAATAAGATAGATGATTTCATATAATTATTGATAATTTAATATTAT
>NW_027114321.1:269296-291424 GCF_000696795.3 Halyomorpha halys | reverse complement strand
AATAAACTAAACTAGAAAAAAATGATATTATTTCAAGTATTCTAAAGAAAGTCTTAAGGCTTTTAAATTGGTAAGTTACTAACCAATCGACGTTTTACCTATTCAAAAAACCGAGGCGTCAAATAAATAAAATAAAACTAAAACAATCCCTAAAAAACAGATAACATAAATTGAGGATAATGTAAATTGTCTGACATTGGAAAAGAAAAAAATCGACATATCAACGGTTCATTTATGATTTTTAAAAATCCATATTTTTATGGATAAAACTATATTTTCTTATAGTACCGTAATAATTAGTTTAAATTAACTACACTTTTCTTCTATCATTTGTTCTGTACTTAGTTACACAACTTTTTACTTCGCGTAAATCATCAGCTAAACATATTGACAGTCTGAAACAAACATCTTAAGATCTATTTTAAGACCCTCTAACATAAGTCATAAACCAAACCTTTCTTCGTTTAAACCCTTCATTTAATTACTATCTTTTATTTCACCAAGCTAATCCATTATTATAATAGTACAGATACTTTGTAATTACTTTTTTGAATTGTTTTTTATTTAGTCAGTTGTTTTTTAAATTAATTTATTTTAATATTTCTCAGTATATAAGTTATAATTAAGTGTGGTCACACTGTTTTTTGGCCAATAAATGTTATTATAAAATTAAAATTATCTTTGTAATTGTTCTAAAGAGATCTAGTCCCAGAAAAATAGAATATTTTTTATTTCACTATTTTCATAGATACTTTGTTTTCTGAAGCATTTTTAAAACATTATTTCTTCCAAGCAAAAATATAAGTTCATGACAGTAACCAACCAGGATTGGTTACAAAATTTCACAAGCGATTCGGATGACCTATGGCTTCGGTGAGAAATCTAAAATAAACTGCTCGTAGTCTGGACGAAAAGACCCTGCTTAAATTGTTTTAGGTGATTTCTGGACTAACTTATATTCAAACGTAAAACTTTAAATTTTGAGGTGGATTAAAATTATATAAGATATTTTTTTTTAGCTGATTAAAAATATTCATCATTAACTACGAGAAGAAAAAAATCCTGGCCCTTTTATAGGTTAGTAATGCATAGGATATCCCGCCCTTCTTAGGTGGAGTATATGAGGCCTTATACCCCAAAAGACAAACAAAAAATATAAAAACTACAACTAAATATCATGCTTGTACTAAAATTTAATAAAAAAGTGAATGTATTACAATTGTTGTATATTACTTCTAGTGTGCATGAGCATTTATTATTATGTATTAAATATCACTAATAAAATTAAAATGGGAATTTAGCTATACTTAACCGTAATAAACTTGTGAAAAACACCAATTAGGTTCGTCATTGAATTCCCTCCTTGTTCCGTCCCTCCCATAACAAAAGGGAAGTGTTATGGGAACGTCCTTTTGTTAGGGTAAAAGCCTAAACAAGGCCAGGGTACGTTCAGTTCTCGAAATTCGTTCCTTGAAAAGTGATATAAAAGGCCTAGAACATGGAGATTATAATATAGGTAACGAAAAAGTATTGAGGTATTTTATTCAGAAACCAATTTAGTAGTCGGTAGTCGGTACCTCATCGGAAATTATAGTGATATTTCGTGTTTACCAAAACAAGAATATAGTACTCTATTCTATCTCTGAAACCGATTATTTTTTACTTTCCAGAGAGTATTCCAATTGGTTATACAATAGTAATTTGAAATCAGGACCTCCAACAATATAAATGAGCAACTTTTAGCTTCTGCAACCCAAAATACCCTTTTAATCTTTTAGCTGGACGAAGAGTTGAGCAAAAAGTAATAACAATTACAATTAAAATTATTTTTATTTACAAGTAATTGCAATTTTAATTACAATACTTGACATCAAAACTGTTTTAGAATGGCTCCAAATTATGAAAATAAAATCCAGTTTAAGAATGTGCACTAGCATATAGATTTATTAACACATAACTGTTTATATATTTATATATTTTTAAAGATGTTGAAAATAAATATAAAATCAATTTTATGATCATGCGATGCATATCGATTCATTTTAACTTCTAGGATTTCTGCTTATAAAAATTATGTTCAAATAAACATATAGAAGATTATATAGGATTATAATTACATGTAATTATAATTGCAATTACAAAGGGTCCAGATGTAATGTTAATTCTAATTTAAATTAGTCAGCATTAAAAAGTAATTTTAATTCTAATTTAAATAATTCAGCATCAATAAGTAATTTTAATTCTAATTTAAATTACTCAGCATCAAGAAGTAATTTTAATTCTAATATAAATTACTCAGCATAAGAAGTAATTTTAATTGTTTCTTACAATTATTTCTGAGTAATTGTTATTCAAAACCACTAATATTTGAAGTTTTGGATCATTTAATGGTTATCTTAAAGTAGTCATCGAGAAACTGAAACATGTATTTGAAGATATAATTAAATTACTCGTGTAATAACCTCAACTCTGACTGGACTACATTCATTGATATCAACTAGCGCTCAATTCAAAACGAAGCTGATAAATAAAAATAATATATACCAAAATTGTAAATAATTTACTCTTCTTTAATTGAGTATAATATGAATATTATAATTTAGTCAAAGAAGACATGTTTCTTGAGTTTTAAGATTTTGTTTGTCAAACTAGTTTTAAATTTTGTATACATACTTGTCGGAAACATTGAGGTCATAAACTACTTGAAATTTGTAATTAGCAGCCTAAAAAAAAAAATAAATAAGCAAATTTTCAGAACTTTCCACTGAAATTCCTTATAAACAAGTAATTAATATATTATTTGACTAATGATAGTTCCACTTAAGAGCGGTTCCTGCTAAACAAAAACAAAACAAAAAAAAAATGTCCCAGACAATAAAAAATATTGAGTAAAATTTATAATCAATTTATTATAACTTTATGCAACTTGAAAGTGTATAGTTGCCATACCATTGAGTCGAAAACGAAAAAGGATTGAGTTTTTTTTCATAACCGGTGAAAATTGGATGTCAAAAAGTTGAAATTGGTAATTAGCAATCCAAGAAACATAAATGAACAAATTTTCAAAACTTTCGACTGAGACCTTTTCTTCTTTTTTTTTACCTATTAACCTGGACTATAGTGCTTATTCTAAATTAAGTAATTGAAAAAAAAACACAATGTAAGCCTAACAATAAATTGTCGAATATATCAAACCCGTTAGGAATGTACAGGTCATTATTAACGTGGGCCAACTACATCACACACACTGCTTCAGGGTGAGATTGGTATTGTGTTCATTGGAGCGGATCTATCTTTCTCATCCGCACTCAATGATTCTTACTACACACCTCTCTGGAGCTCTTGTCTTTATCGCAAAATTGACTTATTGTATCCAATCGACGATATTCCTCAGAGTTGAATTTCCAACAGCCGGATAATTCTCACTGGAAAGTTCTTATGTGGATGGAGAGAATACGGCCTGAAGCTATCACGAGTACGTATCATTCCTTACTTAATTTCTGTTCAAGATATGCACCATAACGCTCACATGTTCTCCTGCAATATAATAAATTATACGAACATATAAGGTGAAACATGGATCTCTTGACACAACGAAGTCTTAAAAAGTATATCTCTAGATGATTGAACCATCTCTTTGGAACAAAAATTTGATAATTAAGTTAATATATCAAAGCAAAATTTCGCTTAATTATCAAGTTGTATATAATACACAACAAAATATACAGTGAAATAACTTAAGTCAGGCCTCTGTACAATAGTAGTTAATAAGTGAATTTAATAAACTTCAAGGACCTGGGTTCGAATCTTGCTATGACAGATAATTATTTTCTGTTTCACTGTAGCCGTGAGCCCTTTGGGGTTCGGGAGCCTTCCGGGGTCCACCCAGGCTCAAAAGTGAGTGAGTACCTTAGGATAAAAATCTGGCGGTCGAGCGTTATTCTGACCAAATCACCTCCTTGCACAACCGTTGGTCTAGTAACAGTACTTCCTTACAAAGTACTTTATCCATGATTCTTCATGGGTTGTAGTGGTACAGATTTAAATAAAAATCAGGTCTACAAAGGTATTAAGTTAAGAGATTAATTGCCTCTTATTTTTTTCTTAGTATTGAAAAATCGTTAGATAGAATCTATCATGAAATATGAAAATAGATCTATATTTAAATTTCTCCTGTGGTTTATTTTATGTTTCTTCCTTCTTGATTTTAACCAATATACCTCAAACACTTTAAAACCTCTCTTTCTTCACAGGTATTATAGGTGCTTGTCTTGTCTGTACTATGATGGATTTAATTTCATCCAGAAAATCGGTTCCATTAATAAAAGAAAAAAAAATGAATGGTGATAAATTTTAGCCACAGAACACTAAACGCCCCTTCGTGTCAATAAGAAGTCACTCAGTATCCTAATATCATAAATTAAGCAGAATATCACTATTAATAATTTTAAAACTAGTAATACAAGAACTTATCCTAATAAAAAAGATAAAATGCCTGAGGAATTGTAATACAAATCCAATAAATATTTCATGACAATTTACATGGAGTACTTGTCAATATTAAAAGAAACATTAAAGAGAAAAACACATTATCCTGAAAAACAGAAAAACCTTGGTGTCACCTTTGATCAACACTTCTCCTGGAATAACCATATTTCCCAAATCACACGCAAATCCATAACTGTACTCAAACAATTCCTAAAATTCCGTAATTCCATTCTTCAGAACACTCGTCAGCTATCTCGTCTTCCCCCACTTCGACTACGGATCCTTGGTGTATGGAGGGCTATCTGCAGGACTAGAGTTGAGACTCATGAATTGTTTTGTAAGATTTATCTTTGGATTCCCTAGGCACTCTCAAGTCTCCCGCTGGTATTTCGAGTTGAAGTGGCTCTATCCAACCTCCCGAAGGCAATACCTCCTTGGTGTTTTTCTATTCCAAGTTCTTAACATCAAAAAACTTACCTATATCATAGATCTCCTCACTCTTCTTTCATCCATCCACTCATTAAACACCAGATCCCATCCGAATGATTTATATATGCCCTCCTATAGAACCTCCTTCTTTAGCAAATCCTTCGTCATACGTACAACCTCTCTCTGGAATTCTCTTCCCATCTCCTTCGCCAGTCCAACATCCATTCTCTCCTTTAAACAACACCTATTCCTTCATTTATTGAAGAACCAAACCTCCACATCTTTGTAATCAAATAAATAGGCAGGTATTGATTAACATTATAAACAGTAGTAAAGCCAATATACCATTGTAATTTCATTCTACTATCTGAAAATTTGTAAACGCTCGCCAGATAATAATCTCACTATATGAACCATGTAATTATTCTTAGGGGACATATGTCCTAGAATAAAGTATTTTTTTCATTTCATTATGAATTTAGAGCAATGGTTCCCGTCAGGAGGTCTGCGAGAGTCTTGGGATGGACAGCATTTTTAGGACGATTTATTGTTAGTACTATCTTAGTAATTATGTTTCCTGATAACTTTCTGTCAGCTGAAAGCATTTAAAGACAAATGCACAATACAACAGACTCAAAATGCACTTTTAAGTAGCCTAGTGGTTTTTTCGGTGGTGGCCGCATATGGTTCGGGGCTTGTGTTGATTTCGAACTTTGTTTTGCACAGACCTCTATGGGTTTAGAACTTCTAAACCAACAGATTTAGATGATTTGCCATCGAACTCAGCATACTCATCAATAAATGAGAAGCTAAATTACAAACAAGGCGAGTTTCACTAAGCAACAGTATTCTAGAGATTAAAGAAACAGTTTTTCACCACAGCGACAGAAATACAATAGTAAGCACTTAACCAGAGGTTTAGTAAAAGTTTCAGGCTCTTGTTCGAATACGATAAGAAAGAAACCAAGCTACGTAATTAATGTTAAGCCATAATTTATGTACCAGGTTAAAGTACTTCAAAATGAGAAATTTACTATGGCGAAGAGAATTTCCAATCAAGCTACGTGCTAGAAACCCTCTTCCTAGATGTTTTTTGATCCACTAAATTCTAATGTGTCTTATTTAAATTGAGGATCCAATTTGCAGTGTATATGAAGAAATAGAGAAATAATCAGATGTTAAACCATTTAACTTGTCCTAAGAAATTTCAAAATTCACTACGTTGCAAATCCCCGCCTGAAGAGTTTGATGATAACTTTTTTTATTTTTTTTTTTATGAACAGAATCAATTATTGTTTTTAATATGAACAAAGTAAAACATAGCAACTTGACTGACATTCTTTAATGTAAATTCGCCCAAAATCAACTTTTTGAAAAAAAGGATGTTTTTTTTAAATGGTTAAGTTTTCAGACTCAAGTGTCCCATCACTGTACCTTTCAGTGATAAGATAAATGATGTTTAAAATACACATTTCATGAAGTAATATCAAAACATGACAGATGATGCAGCTATTCCCAAAGTTGAAAATATCAGAGGTTTCAAATGAGAGTAACAAACACCTTCAAGCTATATCATAAAGGAGTGGTAACATGAAAGGGTTATTGCATCTAGCAGGTAACGAGGCGCGACTTATATAAGACGCCCAAGGCGGGTACAAAATGTCGAAAATAGTTTTCCACGATGAGTAGAGGACCTGAATGAAAAGCTAACATTCGCTAAGAAACAATCAACAATGGGTGTCCTGGGCGAAGAGAAACTAGGGCACCGACCGGCGGGAGGTGGCAACGAGGTCTTCAAGTTGGTGCATATCTCACGAGTAATCGAAGGTACCATTGAACTATTCTTGGATACAGTATGCAAAATGATGTCATTACCCGTACTAGATTTATAAACCAGCAGAAATAGGAACATTTAGAAAATGTAAAGTCATCCTTCTAAATTAATAAGAATGACTAATGTCATCCCATCTTATGTTTAAAATTAGATGTAATATTTATTTTAAAAGTCACGAAACATAACCAAAAGAATTAAAAGTACCTAGTTCCGTAAGTTTTCCAAACAAAACCG
Organism: Halyomorpha halys; assembly: GCF_000696795.3. NCBI lineage: Eukaryota > Metazoa > Arthropoda > Insecta > Hemiptera > Pentatomidae > Halyomorpha > Halyomorpha halys. The sequence goes on along the minus strand of NW_027114321.1, from coordinate 284,439 downwards.
AAAGGAAATTACGACATTAATGTCGTATTCTCTCTTACTCAAGTTTTGTTTTTCTTGTTCTTCGGAAGACACTGGATAAACAACTAAACATAGACAACTGTATTAATGTTGACTACAACTATAATGTATTTAATTGATTTTAAAATCAGCCAGAATTTAATACCCTTTGTTTTCAGAATTGGAAGAATTATTAACCCTATATATTGCTATGTACTATACCTGTTGAGTGTCTGGGATGTCAAGAAAATTACAATAGACAATTATCTAAATATATTATAAATATATATTAAAATTATTGAAGTCCTTTTAACTATAATTATTGCATTAACTTTCCAAAGGCTTTAATTAACTTTATCAGTTTACCAATTATATATCTTTATATAATATTATTACCGGTGAATTACATATAATAAATTAGGGAGTGGAACTGGGCAATATGATCTTCAAAACTACACAAAGGAACAAAATCTTTATTTACATTTTGATCAATGAATATAACAAGATAATACACTAAAATGATTAAATGAAACAATAAAATGGTTCAGATAGATGGTTTTCCATAAAATATTATTACATTATATATGAATATCTTATATATCTGGATAGGTGATGCATGTAGAGGTGTGTGGTTGGCTACCATCTCTTCATTAAGGGTCTCCAGGAAGTGTTGATGCCCAAAATTCCATTCTTCCTATCATAAGAGTGTCTTCGCCTTCTCTCCAGCTTGAAGTCCTTTAACTCTGTCTACAGCTCGATCTCTTCTCTTAATCTCCTTATTTCGTTGTCAGGGCTTTTTGGTGCCCCGCCTACGAAGGAAGAGTTATTAAAGAGCGACAAGTGTTTTCCTGCCGATCCCTTTTTGGCTAATACCTGGTCCAATAGATTTGTCATTTCTGACACCTAACCTATCTTGGATCCATTACAAGGTCTGTGATCAGGTAGGTACGCTTACAGGTTTCAATCGTTTTCCTGCTAGTTGTCAATTCCCATGGGTCAGGTACCCATACCTTCACCCAGATATTCTGCCCAAAAACTATTTTAAAACGTTTATGATATTGGGAGGTTTAATACATAATACTATAATACATATATAGTATATATAAATGTAACTATATCTAAGGGTATCAATACATCAGGTAATTTTATTTTGTTTATATATTTATGGATTATAAAGTCTACATAAAAATGAGTTTTATAACAAACTTAAATTTGACTGTTGATTTGTTTTTAATAAAATTAATTGATTGTCAAATTTTAATGCAATTAAATGAAAGTCAGAAACCGACATGTGGAAACATCACATAATGAAACCTCAAAATTCCAATTGAATTCCTTGCGTCTCCAGTTTTTATTTTTGCTAGTGAGTCTCTATTTTTACGCAATCTACGATCGACTGCGATATGTTATACGCAGATACGAACTTAAAAAACCCATTAATTTTGTTTTCATTTCTTTTTAAATTTTTCTAATATCCTGGCCCACGCCAGTAATGGAATCGATATCGTTTCGGTTATATCCCTTCACAGTTCATTAACACTAAGAGGGACTTTCTAATAGGCAAAAGGCAGTCCATAAATATAGCAATCCTTAGGCAAGCTCTACTATTCCTGTTTTATTATCTAGAGGCCTGTTATTAAGGGGAGATAACGACTGTAGATGTCCAATCGTTTTCCCTGCAATGATATTTTTCATGGCAGATTCGCAGATCACTTGGAGGTTTAGTGTTCGATTTTGATGTCTTCACTTGCAGATATAATCGACAATATTGTCTGATCGGTTAATTTATACGGCAAGTTCAGGTTGGCTTTTTGCGTGTTTGTAATAGTGTTAAATGTCATCGTGTAAGTAGGTGAAAATAAAATTCAGAACTTTTAAGAACTATAAATAAAAACAAAAATTTTATAAGTTGAATTATTACAGAAGAATGAATTGATATTTTTAGAATATTTACATTTAAATACTGTTAAAATTCAACAACTTGAAAAAGAAAAAAATTAAAATACAGTCCATTTTCATTGATGGTTTATTTTATCAATTAATTGGGAGCTGATTTCAAGAAGTTAAGGGATCGAAAATCCTAACCACTACTGTTACTAATTTTACTACCTTCACAACAATTTGTATTGATTTACAGAGGGAAGAGATCCCAATTCTAGTTTTAATCAAAGAAAAAATACAAAACATAATATTTATTTATTTCACATCGTCTTAGTTAGAAACCTGACGAACTGTACCTAAAAACATATTTAAGTATAGTGACAACAAAGATAATGCATATTTTTTAAGGTTATCAATCAATCAACTTCCTGAAATTTTTCCTTCTTTTTTTCGGCAGAATAGCATTTTTAGGAGGCCTATGTTAAATAATGCCTCTTAAATCTTCATAGTTTGTACTTAATACAATATAATGGGGCTCACCTTCTTTTTTAACGAACTAACACACTGCAACTAAAACTAAAATATAATTATTATATAGATTTTTCCATTTTTATGTAATCCTATAGGTTAAAGTACAACTTTTTCTTACACATATAAATTTTTTGGACGTTGTTTTTTCACCTTTGTTTCTAGACGGGAATCGGTATAAAATAAAGAAAACATTTAAAATTAATAAAAATATATAATTCATAAAATTAGAATAGTAGATAGTTTTAAATATATGTATAAGTTAAACGTTTGAGAACACAAAGACTAAAAAAAAATTGGAAAAAGGAGAGAGAAATGACGAATTCGGTTGTTACTCAAGGACAAACATTTACTGAGTCTAACTCGTCAATAATTATTCATCCTAAATTATTTATAATAATAGAGGTGAGCTTATTATTTTGGTACTAGAATTTTAAAACTGAATTTCTTCTCGAAGGCTTTAATGCGTTTACCGATTTACTAATTATTTATTTAGCAACACCTACATACCAGTCCATCTTTGATCCATCAGAACCTCATCTTAAAGTGTGGACCTCCAAATCAGATAATCTACTTCCAGAACAATTTGGGTACTCAACAGAAATAAACAATACACCTGTTGAAAATATTATGTTATCATGAATTTCGCACTAAACATTTGAATTTATTCTAAATTCGCACGAATAATTAGGTGATTCAGGAAAATAAGTTGATTTATGAAAATTTACAAACAGATTCACTTACTCCAGAAAATCGTAATATTTAAAAAATGTGGTATTTCTTAGAAACTTTTATATAACAGTTTAGAGTGCTAAATCAGAATATGATTTTTTTAATTTTATTTGAATAGCTATAACCCACTTCAGTTATTGTATTTTTTTATTTCAATTCTTGTATATATCTTATTTACTGATATTTTTTTTTAACTTATCAAAACCTTTTATGAAGTAACTGCTTGAATAAGAATTCTTCTCAAATTTGTTTTGTGAGGAGAGCTATCATCTATGAGAATTTGAAGTAAATAGAATGAATTTACTTCGAATTATCCTAGATAATATACATTGGATAAAAATTCCCAATTGCATATTCGACTTACTCCGACTCACTTTACTCATTAAATAACTTCAAACGACAGGAAAATGTACCTTTTAGGAATTTTTTATGTCCATCTTAGGATGTCTGTCATTAAAAAAAAGTAAATTAATCAAATTTGTTTTTAGAATATTGATTACTGCCACTTATTTGACAGTGGAAAATTGAAATTTTGACATAAACTTTTATATCATAATTTATATTTATATTTACAGAATTTTGATTTGCCAAAAACACATTTACTTCAGAGAAATGGATATATTAAGTTTCGATAGATTACTCATTTGTAATGGAATAGGATAATGATTCACATGAAGTTCCGATTTGAGGGCATTATAAAATTCCTTCACAAAATATCCCTTAACTGATTCCTATTATTATTTTTAACTATTATTCATATGATGGTTATATGTAAAAAACGAATACACTATTAGCTGCGTTTATTTGTCAATGTCATCTGGACATCATAAGATACTCAAGGAATGTCTTTAATTCGTTCTCTTGCGGCCCATGAAAGTTTGATATAATTGGCTAAGTCATTTAAGGTTAAAGCCTTTGAAAAAAAAATTTCATTTATTTAACATTTATTGATCATAAGATTTATATAAAGATGCGTAAGTATAGTAAATTTAAAAATAAATACTTAATCTGATTTTTAAATGAAATATGTGGAAATATCTGTTTGGTTAAATAGCCTAACTATTCCTAAAGAAGAAAAATTTACAAACATTAGTTTATTATAAGCACTATAAGTAAAGTTTCCCGGTTATATTTCTTTATGTAACTTTCCTGCAAATAATGTTCCATTCCAAATCCTGTGTGAGGCATTCTATCATTATATCAAATTATTTTACTATAATTTTGCTGATTTAGTGAGCTAACCCAATCGTTATTCCGCTAATAAATAATGTATTTCGTAGGTAAGTACGGAATTATTCAAAATGAACAGTTAGGCCCTCTTTATTCAGAACTATTTTCCAGGACAATTTGCCAGTCCACAATCGGTTCAGCCTCGGCCTATAGATTTATTTTCTTCAGCCTCGTTGCCATTACCCTTGTTTAGTTTTTCAACATCGAACTTTGCTTTCGAAAATATTACTGCAGAAGACTAGAAGATAAAACAATCAGGAGAGCGGGATAGAGTATTTGACTAAATGATACAATAAATCTTTTTATTAATTTTGAATTTTATAATTAATAAAGTTCAAATCGAGTTGGAATTACAGGCTATTGTTTCAGTGACCTAAAATTCTTTGAGATAAAGAAATAAAGTGTTGAATTCAAATTAAATTATTTGTATATTTTGTTTCAACAATGTTTTTCTAGCTGTGTTTTTCGCTAGAAAAGTATTATAAAAGCTTTGGGTTATCTGTTAATAATTTAAATATGAAATATAATGTAGGAGTTATATCGACATAATACATTAAGGAGATGCACATGGAATTACAATATAAAATTTTTCACACTACAGACACATATAACATCTATTGAAGAATGGTGTCAAAACTGGAGAATCAAAATAAATCCTGACAAATCCCATCAGATCACCTTTACTCTCCGTCGTAAACTTCCACGCTCCTGTCCTACAGTATCCTTTCTAAATACTCTACTAACGCCTGTTGAACAGATTCGATACTTAGGACTCCATCTTGACAAGAGACTTACTTGGAATCCACACACAAGACTGAAACGACAAGAAACTGCACGTAGATTCCGATTGCTACAACACTTACTTGAGAAACGCTCTAAACTTCCCATTCACAACAAATAATTAGTATACACTACGATAATCAGACCAATTTGGACATATGGAATTGAGCTCTGGGGCTCTACCAAACCATCAAATTCCTCCCGCGTCCAATCCTTAGAATCCAAAATCCTTGATGCTCCTTATTACGTTACAAATAAACTCATTCACAAAGACCTTAACACCCCATTCGTTGTAGATTTAGCCCAAAAAAGATATGCGTCTTTTCATTGCAAACTCCTAAACCATTCTAACCCATTGATTCTTAATCTCTCATCCTTAACAATCCCTGATAATCCTCCGAGGCGTCTACGGGACCTTCTAATTTAAATTAATGTTTAAAGTACCACCAATGAGTGGTTCCTTCCCAAGATTTTCGAGTTTATATGAAACATACAATATATTTACTTATTGTTTTTATTATTTATGCAGTTGTAAATCACATTAAATAAATTTTAAAAAAATTTCACTATATTATTCCTTCTTAATTTCATCCTTCCTTAATTAATTTAGCCCTCGAGAATAACATAAATTGTGGAAGAATGACCAGGAAAAGAGAAGGCAAGCCACTCCAATGAAACATTGATATGTTAACATCTCAACTTACTTTGTGACCTGTTAGTATCTATATTTATTGTTAGTGAGTCAACAGATAGTATCTCAACTTAGTGTTAGTGAGTGATCTGATAGTATCTCAACTTAGAGATATGTTAATACCTCCCACTTCCATCTGAGCTAATTGAAATTGTTTATGAATTAAGGTTTCTAATTATAGCAGTTATAAATTTAAGGACGACAATATTATGTTGAACGTATATATATAACGTAACAGTAACTATATAATATTTTAAAGACTCTATTGGAATGTATCATATCATTTTTACTTTCATTTATCTACATATAGAATTTATAGTAAGGGAAATTATTACGGTATTGGATAATTTTGAATTCAATTTTTCGATGGATATTCGCAAGTCCCCTGTGTCCAAATAACTAAGTCTCGCAAAAGGTCTGTGGCGTGTGTGTAAATCCAATAAATGGGGTGTGACAGCAACTTTTTCGATAAAATCAGGACTGACCAGGACAACTTTACTGTCGATTTTAATTAAACTCAGCAGATGAGTGAAAAATTAAATGGAATTTGATATCAGTTAGGTCATATCCTCATTGCACATAGTCAGACAGGGTTTGAATGATAGTCCTTTAAAATAGCTTTATTTTTTTTTTATTTGAAATAAGTAACCTTTTCATATATTTACTGGTAGTAGAAAACATATTAAAATAACAATGAAAGGACTTGATAGTAGAAAACATTAAAATAACAATGAAAGGACTTGATAATTAACTTAAATTTATATATATCGGAAAAATCATTTTCCAAGTTGAAAATATTTGTGGAAATAATAGTAGTACTCCAAACGTATTACATACTGTTGGAAAGCCCAAAAAATTTTAGAAAATAGAATATTTATCATAGAAAGTCATAGAGGGCAATAGAAAATGACAAACAATGCATTAATAAAAGATCTTTTCTAATACGAATTTGACAGACTTCCGTCCAATCTGTAGTCATGTCGTCATCGTTATCAAACAGTTACTAATTTGTTTCATTTTATCTATATTTGAGTCTTTATGTTGACGGGATTACTGACCCCATAAAATATTGATTTAATAACAATTTAATATTGCATAAATGATCTTTTAGGAGACTAAACAAATTAAATTTTAGCTGAAACGATGAGAAAAGTGATGATTAATTTCAACTCAAAGTAGGAAGGTAAGTTGTGTGATCCACGCACTGTAAAAGATTTTTAATGAAATGATAAAGGATTCACTCTCTCTCTCGGAACAAATTCTCGATCAGTTTGTCTCCGAAAATTTAATGTGAAGAAGCATTTAAATCAAGAAATTTCTGAATTAAATGTATTGTTAAAAATGATTCAGAGAGAAACTCTGTTGGACATAGATGTATTAAATAGAAAAAAAGAGAAAATTCTCAGAACAATGGCAATCAGGAGTGCAGTAGGGATGCTTCGAGAAAACCAACAGAAAATTGCAACAAACTTTCACCGATGGATGAGCCCAGTTTCGCAGAAATAGCGCCAGGGGTCGCCAACAATCTTCCGTGATGGATCGCAGAATCTACGCTCGGTTTATTAGCGATTATAGAATTGTCAGGAAACAGCTCTATCACAATCATGTAATATTTTAACAAACACAGTAACAAAAAAATAAAGTATAGTTAGTTCAATTTTCTGTAAAAACTGTATCTTTCACTATATAATTACCTTACCAGGCGAAGAATTTCGGCCACTTGTAATCTATATTATTAATTATTACCTCTATCAGAAGGTTTATAATAATCAAGGAAATGTTGAAAATAGATCTAACGATGTAATCTGTAGCATTTCTTTTACTTCCTTCATCGTCATCAGAAGCTAAGTATGGAACATGAAATTTTCAATATTTCACCTATTTTCTCATGAGATCTATCAGAGCCTTTATATATCCGATTTAAAAACATTTATCAAAAGAGTTGTTTATTGATTTTTTATTTTTCATAAAAAGCATCTATTGTTGATTTTGAGAGAAAAAATCCAAATTGAGTTTTTCAATGAAATATTTCTATGAAAAATATGCTCTTGACATTTTTCAAAAACATTCTCCATAGCTTGAAATAAATTTATAGATCTTTATTTGTCATTTATCTTTTTAAATAGTGTGATGGGGTGCAAAAAGGGAAATGACATATACTCGTATCATTGAGCAATGCAGTTGTAATTTTTGTGCTGAATTACAATGTTCTGATACTTTTCAGGTTATTTTATGTGAGGTTTGTTGAGAACTGTTCAAATAGTGAGTAAGCTACTGAATAATATACATTATTAGCTAAAAATGAAGTGGGAACAACATATTGATTCAATTTTATGCGAAGGGTTTTCTTCTAGCCCTAGCAAAACTTTACTTGGGGAAGTAATGGGTAAGGTTGCTATATTTTTTAAGAAATCATTCAAACCCAAGAAATTGTTTAAGTACGAGCCTTAATAATTAAAATACTATAAAATGAGGATGAGTAACTTTGAGATTTTTCAAGAAAAAGTTCTATTTTTACCAAAACTATACAAGAGTACAATAAATAATATTAAAAAGTAAATATTTAAGAGTTTATGGTGCACGGTTGTAGTTTATTTTATTCGAAAAAAACTTAAAATGTTCGTTTATTTTCATTCTGATCTCAAAAACTACCTACAGCACTATTAAACTTCATAGTACCTGTTAGATTATTTAAGGTAGAGAAAATTTTCTAAAATGTGAGCTGTAATAAACCTGTTTATTAATGAGAAATAATAGACATCTGTATGTCGTTCGTAAGAGTAAAAGTTTGACAAAATAAATTTTAAAAATATTTATTTTTTATTACCCGGAAAAAAATGTTGCTTTTTTGAAAAACTGTATCTCGGGAAATATTTAATGTAAAAAGCTCTATTACAACTCTACTTTAAATGATGTTTTATTAAGTTTTTCGCTCTCGTATTAAGCTCCGAATTAATTTTTTGTAACGTTTTGAAATAACCGCCATTTTTTGTCTTCCTCTCCCACTGTGGTTGGCAGAGTGATCCATCAATTTTGACCATTAGCTTTATATAGTTTTCATTGACATTGGGATGAAATAACCTTTTCTATCCAAGCTCTAGGACTGGGGTGAAATGTAATTTCTTTAATATTTATTAAAATATCCCAAGTGAAACAAATGTTTGCATGAAAACAAATGTTGAAAAGCCCTCCTTTATTGTAGCCACTTTTTTTCTGTTATAATCCCCTCTTGTGATATTGTGACATATCGTACATCGACCAACCTACTCGCTATAATTGTCTGTTTCGAACTGAAGATAAGTAAGGCTACCACGGAGGGCGAGAGTGGATAGGAGGGTTTCATGCCGTTTTTAAATTTCTGGCGCTTCTTAAATATTGCTCGATTTAGCTATCTTAAGTCTCCTTTTCCCGTTTTCAAAGTTGAAATAGTCGCTCCGTGGGGTCTTAGTGGGGCGGGTCCGGGCGGGAAGGATGGCCTTTTATTTGTGTTATGATCTTCGCTTGTGAAATTTTGACATGTTGTATATCGACCAAACTACTTGCTATAATTATCTGTTTGTAAACTTTGATAAGTAAGGCTACCAGGGAGAGCGAGTGTGGCGGGTTTCATGCCATTTTTCAATTTCAGGCGCTTTTTAAATTAAGTTTCTTCTTATGTTATTTAGTTGTTAAATAAAATAGAATCAAAAAGGTTCGAAATGTTTATTTTTATTCATTTTATTAAGGCATTACCTTTGCTCCGCCTAGAACCACGAATAATGTTTGTAATAGATTTTATCATTACAAATATGACTTGATTAAACTGAAGTGCGATGTAACCGCCACTGATAGGTAATATTTCATCCACTACTGTAACATAGTTTGGAACAGTGCCTTAACTAATTGATTTTCGAAGATCTCGCAATGGTATCGAACGGAATGGCCAAAAGAGCATGCACTGCAATATCGGAAGAGGCTATTATCAAGACAACGAGAATAGGAAAAAAAATAACAATTGAGATAGTTGGCTGGAAAAAAAGAACATAAGCTTAGGAGGTTGCAACACAATTTTACTTTCTCAACTGCCTAAGGAAGTATCGCAATGAGACGAGATAAAATTGCCGAGATGTCACTCAATTACAGAAAGCACACATGTAACAGAGACCGACTGTTTTTTTCATACAACATTTAATCACTAAGTTTTCATGAATTGCAATGGATTTATTATATACAGTTTAATGTTAATAATTTAACACAATCTCTAGAGAGATTGGACTCTTTTACTTTTTCTATTCTGATCGTTTGTTCAATAATTTAAGCAGTCATCAGAAGACTCAGTTCCAAACAAGGGAAGACGCGTATATTTATGATCAGAAAATTCATTTATTTTTAAAAAGTGGTGAAAGTAATTTTGCTAAATTATAAAAGTTGTTAAAAGTCAAATATAATTGAAGTGTGGAATGGTGAATTAAGTTCCAATTAATGATTATGGTTCAATAAAAATAATAAATTTCAGACTTGAGTATTTTGAGATAATTAAAGTAAAATAGTAAATATCAAGAAGATTCAAGAAGAAAATAATCTCTATGAATATGAATTTCAAATGGAATACCTACAAACAATCACTTTATGAATTCTTTTTGTAATAGAAGGTTTAATTTAGATTTACGTTTAATCATAACATTTTTTTATACTATATTTTCCTCGATATTTCAAATATTCCTGAAATAAATTAGCATTAAAAGTAAACATTATAAATTTAAAATTTTAAAAGGCTTCGTCTGGGCTAAATGAGAATACAAGACACAAACACTTTAGAATTAACATAACATTAAAAATAAAAAAACATTTCAAAACAATTCATAAGTTTATTAAGTAAATATAAAAACAATAAAATATTAATAATAAAAATATGAGGAAACATACATGTAGTTAAACTGGAAACATGTTGCTAATAAATATAACCAGGTGTGATATAAATTATATTTAATATAGATCTAGACACATAAATTGAAGGAGACTACTTATTAAAACTAGTGTAGCGGTACAGATCTATTTTATTATTAAAAGATTTATTTATATATTCTGAGGATAAGGAAGTTATATATTAATGTTTATTTTAAAATTTTGCTGGGGTGGAACCATACAGACTGGTGAAGAACATTGAAGTAAATAATCTTTTCGCTCCTCAAACGTGATGTAGGAAATTTTTCGCCTCCTCTATCTAGAAGAAGTCTGTAGGAAAAAAGTGTGAATCACTCCTCATAAGCAACGTAAGTATACTCTACTTCGCCTAATTTTGTTCTAAAAAATCTTTAATAATAATATGAATTATAATTACAATCAATTAACGCATCATTATCTAAACTAGTTTAATTTTATCACTCAGAGAAACCAAAAGTAGCAAGATAGCAAATTTTACAATTTTTTTTTACAAGTTTTTCTCGATTCGGATCAGAGCAATATTCAGGAACTGCTAGAGCAAGGTGAACCAAGAGGCAGCCGACCCGACACAGACTCTTACCCAATGAGACGAGACCTTGAGGGATCCAGTTCATGGGCCGAGTGTGCCATATCTTCGGTATCCGGGAGGTCGGTACAGCTGAGCGGCTAAATATCCATAATCGATTCCACGCACCTATTCAATAATACATACATCGAATGATTTTACAAAACGCCCGTTGACTCCCAAAAGAAAAAAAAAAAGATATCCTATTATCTTGGAGTCGTTGCCCGAACAATGGACACGGCTGTTTTACGCCTATCCATTAAGCCATCATTTGCTGTTTATCATAACAAACGCTATGTTGTGAAAAGCGATTCATATACACACATGGCCTGGTGATATCTCGGAACGGCGAAAGGTCCCCGAGCTTTTCTGCTGCATCATCACCTAGGTGCTGTAGCGAAACGGTTTCCAAACTGGGTGAGATAGATTTCCAATATTTCAGAAATAGGTCCTGACATAGAAGGGGAATATAAATCATAACTGAGGTCGCAAAAATTGAAGAAAAAAAACATGTTTAATATTAGTAGGACAAAGGGTTTCTTAACTTCTACAATTCGTAGCATCTGAAATGAGCTAGATCAATGGTTAGACATGAAAGACTGTAGGATCTGGCTTTAGAATCTTCCAAAAATAATCTATACTCTGAAATTGTAAAGATAAGGTAAACATGCGATGGAAAGATATTATATTAGATAACGGTGAGAAGATAGTTGACCGTCGATAATATATATGAGGAGATGGTTGGGGGTGTGGTCAGAGAATAACTCAAATAAGTTTAAAAAAATATTTATTAGTGCCATCGTCTTGGCCAGAATTTGTAGCCTCCATCAGGGCTAAGAACAAAAACAAATGAATAAAAGGATATATATAATGATTATAGTAAATAACTGTACAGAATGAAAATTAATAAAATAAAGTGATGAAAGAAGTGGGAAAACGTAAATATAGATAATTTAATATGTAAGTAAAATAACATAATTAAAGAAATAAAAATATAAAGTTACATAATGCAAAAATAACAACATAAAAGTACGAATATTTTAATTTAAAAATTAAAGTTATGGAAAAAAAAAAAACAATGAGAAAGAAAATATATTCCTGGCCGCACCCCCAACCATCTTCTCCTCATATAATATATTAGATAACTAACGTTAAGATAGGATAGATGGCGAATGAATGTGGATATAAATTGAATGTTAACTATAAAACTAAATACAATAAAAGATATACCATACATACAAATGAGGAGGAAAAATACATTAAATGTAACAGATAGTATAATTAAAATAATTTGGTATCTATTATTCAACATAAATAATTATTTCCAAGACAAATGATTGTGTAAAAATAAATTCTTTGAAACAAGTTTTACACCCACAGATAATAGAAAATCATTGTCCAGGAGGACACGATGGAAGAATGGAACCGAAGGATAATAAAAGAATAAAAACCAACTGTTGAAACAACTGGAAAAAACAACAGTTTTCAAACTTTAAATTGTTACTTTTGCAGTATTTTATTAATCATACTGCAGCAGCACGCCTGTATTACTCATAGAGCAAAGTAAGGCTGAATAAATAAAAAAATAATAAAAGACCTGAATGAAAAACCTATAATAATTTTTTTTTTATGTACCAAAAACAATGCATACTTATTCTGGCTTCGGGAAATCTTCAGTTTTTAAGATTTTTAAATCCAGAGAAATCAACACCGAGCTACAGAAATATAAAATTAAGGAACTATGAAAATGCGTTGGTAATGAAAATAAATTATTGAAAATAAATATCCTTTTAATTGTTACTAACTAGCCCCTAAGCCCCATAAGGCACGAATTGGAATAGTTCATAACCCAACGACTCCGGAAGGCTATAATTTCAGCCACCTTTCCTGACAGTTGGCGGAGGAATATGAATTATTATATATCGATACTTACCGCTATCATCATCACGCGAGCTGGTAAGGAGGCAATCAGCAGTTTCTCATAACACCTGAAGCATCCGGTACGCTCCGCCATTACAAGCCCACTTCTTTACAAAAATTAACACTAACGAAGCGGCCACAACTGTAATTATCATATTGGAAATGAGAACCTTAGCCATCATACAGTTTAACCGACTTCATAAAATAAGAACGGTCTCTATTTGATATATCGTTCAATTAAATATAACGTTGGTCACTTTTAAAGTTTAGAACCAATTTTTAGGTGATTTTCCAAGAAAAAAAAAATTAAAACCTTTGTGAGCAACAATAAGGAAGTACATTTCCTACACATAGATTCCAAAATTTCAAAAAAACAAGTTCTTTGTAAAATAGTATATAAAATAATTGTGGATAATCTGAGTGCTTAATGTATCTTGTAGCATTCTCGCAAACATTATATCATACCTCTAAGTCAGTATTCAAGCAGAATTCCACTTTTCAAAACTTCAATGAAAAAATCCATGTTTCAGTACAAGAGGTTTCCACATTCGTTATAAAATTCTAAGCCTGAAATAACATACAGTTAAAGTATGAAATACTTTTGCAATTGAATAGTAATAAAGATATACGAGTAACCTTGCTACTAATTTAACAGAAATCCTTACATTTACTTCATCAATCATAGAACGAAATTAAATTTAACGATATATATCCTGTTTCAAAAGGTAAAAAGTACTGTTACGATTTCGTCACTCACCGGCTATTTCATTATTTGAACAAAATGTTGTGAAAATCATACAAGTCCTACAAGGTTTATTATTATCTCTCCTGCATCATTAATTAATCTACTGAGGAGAAATGTTTACTAAAATTCCTTGGAAGGTCAGTTAGCCTCGGAGATTGTATTTATTATGTATCCAAACACGGAATGTAAGTAAAACTTCATGACGTCTCCCTTCTAAATTGTAAACAAATACAATTCAGTTATGACGATGGCTCAGCTATACGTCATTGTGCGTTTTATTACCTTAAAAACTTGTCATCGATCCTATTAAACTTTCTTTGTGATTAATAAGTAGAATAAGTAAGTATACCTATTTTTTTATTGTTTTTAATTTAATATTATAACGTCTTCACCATATCAAAGAGGTTGACGGAACTAAAATGTATTTAAAATCAAGGAAAGCATTCTGAAGAATATCGAGAGACCGAATATACCATATGTGATGAAAAACAATGAAAGACCACTTGAAGAATTGGTCCACAAAGACTGTGTCTATATTGATTTATCAGATAATATGTATTGAGAATACTGAGCTAAGAAGAAATCAGGAGCAATTCAGTAAATAATCTGAATATTAACAATAGCAGTTGGCGACTCGTAGGTACAAAAAGGGTTGTCCCATCTTGTACCACTAGGCTCAAATGGTCAAGAGACCACCACTCCAGATAAGTATTGCTGAATGCCTCCGAGCAGATACCAAAGTTGGCCTTACCGAACAACTAACAGATGTGCGGTGGTGTGTGGCAAAGTCTTCCTTAAAAAACGCTAGACCTAGATCCAAGAATAAGTCATTTTCAATTCCAAGTATCATAATTTTAAAGTAAAAGAAATCAATCGTAGATTTTACAAATTAGTATTAATAGTTATGATATTCATTTATACAAAATTAATAATAATTATAATAATACTAGTCAATAAGAAATTAAGAATTACAAAATATAATGATTAATAGTAATAATAATTATAATAATAATGATAATAATAGTAATGATAGTTATAAGAAAAATAGGATTAGTAATAATAGTTAATGATAATAATAATGATAGCAGATAACGAGGACAATATTAATAAATTTTATGAGTATTAATATTTAATAATCATTAATTCCTCCA
>NW_027114321.1:257876-263337 GCF_000696795.3 Halyomorpha halys | reverse complement strand
TATTTATAATAATATCTGTTAAATAATATAGCGTTCGTTAACTTACATCAAGAAACACTCCCGAGAAGTACATTCCGTGCTCCAATGAAGACGAGACTACATCAACCACACGATGGCATTGCTGGATAGTGGAGTGGGATGTTCGGAATCAAAACTGGTGATCTGGGATTATGTGGTTGGAATCTAGGATGAGGTACAGGCGTTTTAAGATAAGTTTCTCTAGGATTTTCCCGTGATAGGTAACAGAGAGATAGGACGGTAAGAGGATGGGTGTTCTGGCGGCTTTCGAGGTTTGGGAATTATTTTGATTATGGATAATTTCCATGGGTCAGGAAAATATGAGGATCTGAGGGCAGCATTGTAGATGTAGATGAGGAATATAACAGAGGAAGATGTTTTAGAACATGGGATGTAATTAGGTCATAACCAGGAACTTTGCGAGTTGGTAAATTCTGGATGATGTTGGATATCTCTGATGGATGTAATGCTTTAGGTGGTAGGGTCAGTTGGAGTGGAGTATTCAATACTTCTTCAATTTGTTCAAGGTTGGTTGAATTAAGGATGTCAGGGTGTGGCTCAAAGGTTTTAGAAAGATGCTGACCGAATATTTGTGATTTTTCTTCGTCCGATTTTGTCCATGTTTGAGATTCAGTAAGAAGTGGGTGATTAAAATTCATGAAGTTAAGAATCTTCTTAGTAATCGTCCATAAAGATTTGTCAGTAGTCGCGAGGTTTTCAGTTAAGTTAGTTAAATTTTGCGTTTGAATTTTCCAAGTTCTGTTTTAAGTTTGTTTGTCAATTTGGTATAATGTGTTTTATCTGATGGGTATCTAATCCTGTGCCACTTCGCTCTTGCTCTTCGTTTTTCCTTTAATAAGATGCGAATGTGGTGTGGCATGTTAGTAGGTATGGTATTATTAGTTTTACTGATAGGTGTGTTGTCGTATATGCAAAATCTTATAGATTCTAAAATGTTTTCTATGGCTTCGTCAATGCCATGTTTAGTCTTAAGTGGAATTTTTAAGTCCAGTTTGTTTTCTAAATCATCACGAAATTTGTCCCAGTTAACTCGTCCGTTAATCAATGAGGGAGGAGAGGGCTTAGGAACGAAGTTCGAATGAAAGAAAAGGATAACTGGATTGTGGTCTGAGGACAGGTCATCTATAGATTCGATATTGGTCCGGGAACAGGAAATTTGGGAGGTGATAAATATATCAAGGATATCGGGACGTTTCTTGAGAGATGTAGGCTAGTAAGTAGGACTCGTGGGCGAGTGGATAGAATAACTATTGGAGGAAGTGACACTGGACAGGATATTTCCACGGGTATTAGATGTACGACATCCCTATCGTTGATGTTTGGCATTATAGTCTCCTCCAGCAATGAAGGGATTGGAAGAAAGAATCAAGGTGGTTGTTGGAAAGTGAGATATTATTTTGAATCTCAATAAGCAAATTTAAAAAAGTGAGCTATTACTGGAGGTTAAAAAGTAGTTGAGATTGCACTTTCAATGAAATACTTTTTTTCAAACGCTGTTACCTTTTCTTTTGTTGTACCAAATATCGTGATCTTACGTATTTCTTAAATTAGATTTTTACTCTTTCCAAAGGATTATTTCTTATCAATGAAGGATCGTAATAATGACCTCGTTAAGTCACTTAGTAAGCAAATTTCTCACCGCAGAAAGCTAGTGGCCAAAAAAAATGACCTAATCTTCAAACAGATCAGTTCCATTTCTTTAAGAAGATCTTTTCTATCCAGAACATTTGAAAATTTTAGCTTCCTCTATCGCAGAACGACCACCGGATTTCATAATTGATTACATAAAAGAAAAATAAATCTGTACCGCTACAACCCATGAAGGGCAAGAGGCGCAGTACTTTCTTAGGAAATACTGTTACTAAACCAACGGTTGTTCAAAGAGGTGATTTGGCCACAATCACGATCAACCACCACATTTTTCCCCAATTAAGGGTAACCACTTTATGAGGCTGGCTGGACCCCAGAAGGCTCCCAAACACAGGGTTGGCTCATGGCTTCTGTAACAGAATAAATAATTATCTACCATTCCCAGGTTCAAACACAGGTCCTTGCAGTTAATAGCAGATTGCCTTACCGCTAAGCCACTCGGCTTTCTAATTGAATACATTATATTGGTAATAATACTTCTCTATTCTCTAATTCCACACTTTGAGAAAAGAGAAGTACTGATATCAAAGCTGTACTGATTGGAACATATCGTATGCTTGGTCAAAGCATACTCCTGAAATATTACAAGAAGAGTTGCCCGATGTACAGCGGTGATTTGAGGGTTAGTAGCTAAGGCGCTTGGACAGCAGAACATCATTTAAGAAGATGGTTCAAACTGTTTTTCTAAAAAGGGGTAATTTTGTTGAAAAGAAAAGATGCCGAATAAAAATTCCATAGAACAAGTCATTGTTTTGATGAGATAAAATGTTTGAATGTCAGTATCTAACATCACGGAGTTCGCTTATGGAGCTTTATAGCACCCATCTTCATAATTCTAAAATTCATCAAAAACAGTTCAGCAGCTTTATAATTATTTCTAAGACATAAATAAAAAGTAAATAATACATAAAAAATTAATTATTTGCTTATAAGGTATAATATAAAAACCACTAAACCATAAGAAAATGAGTGAAAATAAGAAAGAAAAAGTATTTATGGTGGAAAAATGTGGATTCATTCTATACGGGACACCTAAACGACCCTAATTTTTTTCTCAATTTTTCAGCTCCGTAAATCACCCAGGTAATACCTGGTGAATAAAATACCTTTATATTTTATCTTAAGTGTTAAGCAATTATCACCAAAATACCAGGGCATAGTTTCACAAACGCACGTAACAAATTGAAATATCTGGAAACACCCTCCATGACAAATCCCATCTATGATAAGGAAACAAGGCTATCTCTCAATCTAATTTTTCCAAATTAACGGATGGAAAGAAATGGAAATGTCAGGTTTCGTTTAAATTTACGAGGCACTTCGTAGGCATTCCAGTTGATAAGGAACGAGCTGTTGAATTATCGATGGAGCACCATAGAACACAACAAATCTATAACCTAGGAGCTCCATAAATTGAAACATAAAACCAAACCATATATTAAGGCAGCACCTATGGTGACATTGATAACTGTAACTTTATTTTTTCGTTACTACATTTTGATTATTTACTGTTTGCAATATTTTTAAAACAAGAAAATAAAAGCATAATAAATCTAAAATCGAATGTAATTAAATTAATTAAAAAAATCAATTAAGACTAAAGATAACGACAGACTAATGTAATAAATCCTAAAACTAATGCTAACTAAGCATCAAAAGAAACTTCTCAGAAAAGGAATGGAAAAGGAGAGAGGTAATAACTGTACTTACAGTAACCCAGTTTTTAAACAGTGTTTTGACATGAAATATGAGACTCAGTATTCCGATATTATTTGTAGCTATGGAGAAGGGCTTAAAACATACTGAAGTATCGGAATATATTATATTTATTTAATATGTTATATATTTTGCTTATTTTATGAAACATGTATACACATTTATTAATTTTCCTATACCATCATTTAAAATATATATATATATAT
Source organism: Halyomorpha halys (assembly GCF_000696795.3). Taxonomy (NCBI): domain Eukaryota; kingdom Metazoa; phylum Arthropoda; class Insecta; order Hemiptera; family Pentatomidae; genus Halyomorpha; species Halyomorpha halys. The sequence goes on along the minus strand of NW_027114321.1, from coordinate 259,726 downwards.
AGAAGTTTCTAGCTCACAGTAAATCGTACAAGTTTTACAAATTTCAATACTTTTTTAATAAATAATTTTCTAACTACATTTAATTATTTTCTGTTAGCAATGTGTCTTAGGACAAAATTTAAACCGCGTTTGTTCTGCATAAAAATTTTACTCACTTTCTTCAATATGTTTTATTTATTTTATTTTTTTGTGGAGGTCATAAAAGAAACCCATAGAGGCCCCACGTTCCCCACATATCGTGTAGATTGGTATACCAAATATGGGTACAGCTCATTGATTGAGTTGGAACACCGTCAGCCACCTTCCTTTGATATCCAAATAAACATTACCATTAAAGAAAGAAAAACTAACTTAGTGACAAGAAACTTATTATTATATCGAGAATCATACTCATTTTAGGTACAAGGAAATAATATTTCCCTGTTTTTTTAGTTTGCCTTTTTTTTTTTTTTTTTAGTCTTTGCAACACTTTTTCTTACTTTCACTAAAAACACTACGTGAGGAGTTGAACCACGTATGACGAATTGTACAAACGTCCCTAAACCGAAACGCACAATGCCATAATATTACTAATACGTAATTTTGTGAAATATGAGAAAGCTACTGAAAAGTACTTATGGGAATTGTAAAAATAATAGCTTTATACGATAAAAATACTAACTTATCGTCAAGTCAAAAATTTGAAATTTTCTAAGACATAATTGATGAAAAAAAAAATCAGTAATCAAGAAAACTCACGATAAACACTAGCAATTTTTGGCTCCATGCTAAATGAACGGCTAAATTTGGACTAACAGACAACGTAAAAAAGAATAAATGTTCCAAACGAAAAACAAAGCCATGGTTACAATTATTTATGACTTAGGCATTCTAGCTCATTTAATTTTAAATATAGAATATTCGATTGAATTGGCATGTCACACAAACCATTGAATGATATCTACATTTTTTGTTTTACATAAAAATAACGTATATAGAGCTAATTGTTCGAAATTTGTCTTTTTACTACAAATATTGGTTCTAAATCATAACCACCTTTTATAAATTTGGTGTAGTATTTGAGCTATTACACTTTTCGGGGAAAGGGGGGGGGAGAGAGGAAGGTTTACAGAGTTACGCATTTTTATGGATATTTTATTAAGTTTTACAATAGTATAAATTCATTAAAGAATCTAAGAATAAAAAAAAACACAATACTTGACAGATATTGATAAGAAGCTGGTGATAGTCAAAAATAACAGGTGAGAAATGTGTAGTCAAGACAAAAAATAAAATTGAAAAATCTGCTAAGTAAATGAATCAATCAGTATAGTTTCCTCTAGATTTCTAACATTTTATTTTTACCACATTATCTATTTTTAAAAGTTTTTGCAGTAAATAATCCTATTTCTGCACCTTTACATTCCGTACGTTATTAAATATTTTCCAAGGTTAATGGTATGTCGCTTGAGATTAAAATTTAAGGGATGGTTGAAATACAGAAAGTAAATGTTTTCCTATGCATAATCGAAAATAGTTGACGGAATCTGATGAAATTAATACAGCACCCTTTTTACACAGGTCACCAGCTATTTTCAAATATGACCAAATCGGATGAGCAGTTTTCAAACTATAGATGTGTGGAAGTGCAAGCGAATGCGAACATAGAAGACAGAATCTGATAAAATATACGGATTTTAAATTTAATCGACCTTTTAAATAAAACATTAAGCGTAAGGATAGTCAATTTATTATTATTTTTAAGATATTTAATATGTTAATATTTATTCAATATTATCAGAAGTGTGAGGTATAAGGAATAGTTAATCAGCTAGCAAGGAGTCGGACCTTCCCAGTTTGATAGAAGAAGA
>NW_027114321.1:255482-257439 GCF_000696795.3 Halyomorpha halys | reverse complement strand
CTAGCAAGGAAAATTTTAAAAAATCACATTATATTCCTTTATGCATTAATTATTCGAAAAAAGATAATATTTTCTGTATTTCATAATCATAAAAGATGTCATTACTTTAAAAATGATTATATCAATTAAGTACATTCAATTAGCTAAATATAGCATAATCACCGGACACAGTGATTTTAAGGAGTGTTACCGTCCGAAAATTTCTCATGAATATCTCGATATGCACATAAAATCGCAAAGTGGAATTTCGGAGTTCGTTTGAAGAACAACAGCTTCCAGTGGAGTAGCGTAGTGGGAACGGGGAGGAGGCGGGAAGGGGGCGACAACATTTCACAATAAATAATAATATCATGCAAAAATATGAACCATTTCATTTCATTTAATTTTATTTCTGTTGGAACATATATTATACACGATAAATATGATCGTTTTTGCTTAAAAGGTTCTTTAGAATAAGGGGGCGGTAAAATTTTTCTCCGCCCTGGGCGGCTGACACCACTGATAGTTTCACAATATATCAAGTATGACCAACACGCTTTATAAAAAAAAAAAAAAAAAAAAAAAAAAAAACGTTTACTTTCATAAAATCGATAATCCTAGATACAAGCCGTATTGTTTATTAGAAGAGCAAACCACTTGTCAGTAACAATTTGTTTGTTGAATCCAGGTAAGCAGATTCGTTCTCATAACAAATAAAACCTATTTTATATACTACATTCCAACTTAATGTGCAAGCATATCAATAAAAATATAATATAAAATTTTTTTTTTCTATAAATCTGCAAAAACTATCACTAGAACGATGTAAAAAAAGTTATTTTTTTTTTGGATAGCCGGGAAAGCGAAAATCGAACGTAACGAAAATAAGGTTCATTTTTAGTACAACAAAAACTAAAAATTTTTTTTTAACTTGAACTTGATTACAATTTAATTTAAATTTCAGTTTTAAAATTTTAGTTTAAAGTATATTTAAACAAGCCAAATGTGACAACAAATATATTTCTGCATTTCATGATAAGTCGAAAAACATTACTCCCACAAACCAACCTCAGATTCTGTTCTGCACTGTTGCGCTACAATTCCTTCTTTCATATGTAATTTTCCCTTTAGTCTCTTTCAAAAAATGATCCAAATGATCATGATTAAGTTTTTTTGTAGCTTTTCTCGAAAAGGACGTTACTGATGAAGATCCTTCTATTTTCCAGACAATTACTTTTCCTTTTTGTACTTTATCTAAACGTAAGTTATTGCATTTCTTCTAAAATAAGCTTGAAAGAAATATTTCATAAAATATTTTGTATTAATTCCAATACTTTCTTTTAGGAAAATTAGAAATAGGTTAAGACATATTGAGAAGTATGCAAAAAAATAAAAATAAAATAATGTGTTGATAATGTGTTTGAATTAAAAGAATAGCTCTGATAAGATTTTCGTTTTATTTTTCTGATCAGTGATTAATTCTTTACAATTACTTTGTATGCTTTATGGAGACTATAAAAAATAAAATCAAAACCACAGTTTTAAAAAAAAATACGCATTTTTTTTTGTACGCATGAACAAATGAGCAACTGCTCCGTAATACATAATCTATCGACACAATAATGATTTAAAAAATAAGGAGAAAGATCCAAATAAAACATCACAAGTGCAGCATGCAACCAAAAAGCAGCATTCAAACGAAAAATACTTGAATCAATTTATATATCAAAAAATATTAATAATACTGTGACTTTGAAAACAGACACAACAAATCTGAACCAACATTATGCAGGTAAAATTAATTTATAAATATATGGGACAATTTTTTTTAAAATTATTTATTTAATGTAATTTACAACTGTACAAAATAATACAATAGGTAAATATGAAGTATGTTTCATATACACTTGAAAATCTTGGGAAGGAACCACCCATTGGTGGTACTTCAAACATTAATTTAAATTAGAAGGTCTCGTGG
>NW_027114321.1:237875-255102 GCF_000696795.3 Halyomorpha halys | reverse complement strand
TAGAGCGTTTGTCAAGTAAATGTAGCAATCGGAATCTACGAGCAGTTTCTTGTCGTTTCAGTCTTGTGTGTGGATTCCAAGTAAGTCTCTTGTCAAGATGAAGTCCTAAGTATCGAATCTGTTTAACAGGCGTTAGTGGAGTATTTAGAAAGGATACTATAAGACAGGTTTACGACGGAGAGTAAAAGTTGATCTAGTGGGATTTGTCAGGATTTATTTTTATTCTCCAGTTTTTACACCATTCTTCAATAGATGTTATGTGTGCCTGTAGTGTTTGTGATGCATTAGTTGGGTCGTTGTTTACAGAAAGTATACATGTGTCATCAGCGTATGTTGTTAGGACTGTGTTGGGACAAATTTAATGTTGATAATTATAATTAACCTTGATAAGAATTTTAATAATAAAATAAAGAGGAAATTTAATCAAAATATAGTTGTAATAAATAATTTAAATGCTTGACCTGAGCGTAAGGAAGATTACAAATATTGATGTGATAAATTTTTAACAAAGAAGGTAATTGTGATAAATAATTTTTCTTTTTATTTTAATGTGAAAATTGACTAATTAGATAATTAGACATAATCTAAAAAAATGCTTATTAATAAAAATATATGAATCCTTAATGGTTTAATGTCTCATAGGGTAAATTGTTGGATTGACCTGGGCAGAATAGCCTGCATAAAGTTGTTTTTTTTAATGATTTAGTTCTAAAGTTGTACTAAGGTAAGATAAATTATAAATAATATGGTTATTTGTTTTGGAATTCTTGAAGATCATATGTGTAATAAAAGCTGTTTGTAATAAATTGTCCCTGAGGATGGACTTATAAATAGAATAAAAATGTTTTGAGACAAAAATGGATAAAATTTTATTTATTTAAACATAATTAACCAGTCTCAAGCAAGTTTAAGATTATAAATACATTGATTTATGTTCATTTACCAGAAAGTTAGTGGTATTAACTATTTTAAAGTAAATAGAAAGATGAAAACATGTTCAAAATTATAAAATAATTATTTTAAAAAACCAAAAATTCATTTACTGGCCTCATGATAGAAAACTTGATATTTTAATTTCGTTTCACGTTCTTATAACAATGTTTCAGTATGAACAATCGCCTGAAACCTGAATTTGAATTTGAACTTAGTAGTTGGAAGGGAAGTATTTTTCTTTTTTTAAGGGAAGATCAGCGGTAGAGGAACATTAAAACAATGACATGTTGGGTATAGAAAAACAAGCAAAATCTATACGAGCATTTTATAAAATGTTTAGCAATGTTATTTATATCACGAACAATTTTACGAGAAAATGAATTTACTCCAGTGTGATTAATCATTTTCAATCACTTTGAATGATTCAATTGCTTTAAAAAAAATGGATTTATCTGCTTTAGAGGATGGTAGTGGCCAAAACGATATCTGATAGTTTGATTAATTTTTACATATAAAACCTATTTATATATGACATACTTTCGTCCTTCAAACAGTTAACTATCTTAATGTTACACCCCAATATTCATTACTAACATAAGCGCTTTATTCATAAAAATTACAACATAATGTCCAAACAATAAAAAACACTTTCAGGCACACCTTGGAGTCGTGTTTTCATAACAAAGGGCGCGAAACATCGGAATAAAATATGAGAACCATAAATAAGGATTGATATCGCAGCAGCACTCAACTGAGAAGCATAGCTATGCTTGGAGCTATACCGATGCCAATCCAATGGGATTTATAACTATTTCCTAAACCCTTCCAGAATAGAAAATTGATACAGCTATTTGTCTACCGACCTATCCTATTTCTATTGTTTATTTATTGGCTTTGTCGCTAAAAACAAAACATAATATATCAATACTCCGCAACAATTCATTATTTGAAAATATTGAGAATAAAGTGCATTCCATATATTTATACTCAAATCTGAAATATAATTATTCAACTAAAAAACCAGGCAACATTACACATTCGGTATAACAACGCATCACTTGTCAACATTATATTCAAACTAAAAAATTCGCCTTTCATGTTTTAAAGATATTAAAGAAATAAATTTATGATGTCTGTAGTTTGGAAGAGTATAAATCTAAAGCTCCCTCTAAGGGAACTTTAATTTTACTTATTTGAAATAAATAACCTGTCACTATTGTTAGAAATGGCAAGCAATGGATAAATACAAAATATTTTAAAAATATGATAAATAATCAAAAGAGGGAAATAGAGACAGGAGTTTAAATCGGTAAAAGCCGTGGGCGCCCGATTTCTTCCGATTTAATACAAACTTCATTATTTTTTTTATAAAATGGTGTATTTTTGGGATGAAAACAGTTGATATTCATTGTTTTCATCTCGAGAAACTCTAAAACACAGATTACTATAGTCAGTGAAATTATGGTATAGTTAATTAATTAGTTAGTTTTATTTAGTTTGTTATATTATTGTTAATTATAGTAAGTGAAAGTTGGGATGCACGTACCACTCCAGATTATTTTATAATTATTAACAGTGAGAGAAGGTATTTGAAATAAACAGTATCGAATATCCTTTAATGAAGTTTTTTGAAAATTCGGCACTTAAACCCTCTCTTACTAACTGAATTAGAGGAAGGCAAAATTTATGTTAAAGACCACTAATTATTCATAGTTAAGATGAATATAATCAAAGTCTATTAAATATTTAAAAGTGACTGTATAAAGTGGGACTGACTTTCAGGAAGCCGATTTTAGCGGAAATGTAGCAGTAACGTCCCTGGCATGTACCTACCTTCAATGTTTAATTTTAGAATTAAATTCAGAATTTAAGAAATATTCCTGAGCTGGACTGACTGCTCACACACACACACATGCACATAGAGAGACCACTTAGCAACATTTGGTTTTTCGGATTCTGGAGACTTCAAAAGCATTCCAATGTAATGGACGAGACAAAGGAATTGGTAATGGTCTCTCTTCCTCTCTGCCACGGCTAACGGAGTGCAAGTACGTACGCGTCTTTGTTCACTGTGGTCAGACATTAACTATTCTCTGTATTTTACATTTAGGTTAGATCATAAGTTAGGAATAGGTATGTATGTATTAGAATAGCGTAGATATAGTTAGAATAAGAAAGTATACGGCCTAAGTTATTTAATATTGTTATTTTTTTTTGTTTTTAATTAGATAATAAGAGCTTAGGTTAAACTGTACTTATATAAACATGCATTTTTGGGCGTTGTGGATGTGTGGGTAGAAATAATATTAATCAACCTAACAATTTAAGATTACACCATTGAAATCCCTCATTCGAAATTTTTCACGATCGAAGTCCTTCTTTCTTATTACATATTTCGTACGTGTGTAAGGGAAAGTAAAAAAGAATAAGTAGGTCAGCAAACCCAGAAATCAAAAGGGAAAAAATGAGAAATACTAATTAATTGTGAGGTACAGAAATTCGAATTCAGATTCAGTCTGATGTTGAAAATAAAAAATAAAATGTTATGGATTCTCTCCAGAGAAGCACAAGAGCATATTAACTTCCATGCGAGTGATAATTATACGGTAGGGTGAGCATGAAAAAACGCCACCGTGTGCTAAAGGAAGAAGCCGATTCGGGACAGACAGACCGACCACCGTAACGATATTAATTATCTTTCAATCTGGACAGCAGGAAGTTTGAAAGGCCTTTCTTTTCACAACGGATCTCTTTACTGTTTCAGGACCAACCCTCAAAAACGCAGCGTCATCGCCGGGGACGATGTATCGAAAAATCTAGTGCGATGCGTGCATCACACAACTTTCACTTAACACTACTTCGAGTTTAAATTAATCCCAGCTTATTTTAGAACGGATATTTTTATATTGTTCAAATAAGTACACCTTCCTGTACTAATTTTCAAAACGACCCTTTTCCTTTAAAGATTGACTACCTCCAATTTCAACAGTTTTCAGAAAAGTATTTCTGTAATCTAAAAAACATCATATAAGAGAAACGTCACAAAACGTAGAGAAACAGAATAAAACAACAAGAAATGAATGAAGGAAACCCCAAAACATTTAACACATCAGCTTTGGTCAAAAAACGCGATTTCAAAATTTTGAATTTGAATCACCATTTTATGAAAACTGGTGATACATCATAAAATAGAAGTTGAGAAAATATGCAAACATTGCACAGAAATAAAAATTAAAATATGTAAGTAAAAGATTAATAAACGATACTAATGAAGAAGACAAACTTAAATACGAACACAGGAGAAAAGTAAATATCTAATAAACAGGTGGGGTGCATGAAATGGGTCGGTACGTAAAATATACCACAGCGTTTAACATAAATAATTCTATAAGGTACTTAATAATGACATATAAATATATGATGGCCAATTAATGATAGTAAATATATTTTATTTAAAGAAGAAAAGGTTACAAAATTTCAGATAGTATAAAAAACGTTTTTTAAGAAAAGTGACCTTTTAACAAATAGTTTAAAATTATGAATTTAAAAAAAAAATGAATAGAAAAAATATATTAGTAAAAAGGTGAGCAAAAGTATCAAAAAATAAAAAGTTTAAGTACAAAAGTAATTTTGTTATTTTCAATAAAATTACCAAACTTTAAATTCAATGAATTATATACATGAAAACCATTAATATATAATGAATAACACTATGTAATTATTTTTAAAATTATGCCAGAAAATAAACGGTGGTCCGAAACGTCGTAAACAAGAATGTATTATAATGTAAAATTAATTAAAAATGTTTGAAGTGTAAAGGTAACTTAGTATCTAGAAGAAAATATGATGAATAATCGATATTTTTCATCAACTTTTTTTTGTCATTGTCTATGGAAAATCAACAATAATTTTAATGTATTTAGTTTTGATGCCGCAGTTACAATTCTTGGACGCTAAATCATTCTGAGGTAAACATTTGATTTCGAAATAAAGTGAGAGCTTTTTTAGCTTCGTAATAAACCCCCCATTGCCTCAAGGCCTAGAGTATTAACCGACATTCATGCGAACCCCACATTCAAACAGAAGGTGTTTTTGTCAAAGATAAAAAGTGAAATGTGATTACAGCATGTTTTCTCATTAAGGGGAGGGGAGTTCAAAGTACCTGTTGCAACTCCTGGGGGGACCCGTATATATGGCTACATACTCTTTTCCGCTTTGTTTTAGTTCCGAGGATTCTTCTAGAGAAGTCACTTACCATCAGGATGGCAACAAAAGTGAGTAGCTAGGTTCCCAATATCATTGCCAGAATTAACATTAACAAGAACCACACTACAAATTGATACGCAAAAATACATTTTTCATTCAATTTCATACTTTGCCCATTCTATTACAAAGCAATCTGACTGAATCGTCCTAAAAAAAGAAATATTTGCCAATACCACTGAAAAAAAAAAAAAAAAATTTAAGTTAGAATATCACCAATGAACAGGAAATCTCTAGCTTCCAATCGAAATAAATCGGACGGAATATGTGAAACACTCTACACAAAGTTTTAACTCAAAGAGTTTACTCTTGAAGGCTACTAATCTTCTTTATTTATTTCTGACAATATACTATAATATTTCATCAAATAAAACAATAATTATAATAATATGTAGTAATATGTAATATTAATGCTTATCAACACAATATATATGGGATATTATCCTAGAAAGTGACAACTATTTAAAAAATAAAATAAAAGTCGTAATAAAATAATCACGAATTATATTTTGACAGTTCCTAATATATCTTGGTCGTCAGTCATACACTAATAAAATAGTTAATGAACTAAAAAGTAATCAAGAAAATATCTAGGTGAACAGAGGACATTGATTTATTGTTTCAATCTGCCATTCCTACACAATAAAATTTATAAACAAAATTATAGCGAAAGAATGACAGTCATATATACAAATATTTCGATTAATTTTCAAAAAGTTCAAAAAAAACTTTTTAGAAGGTTGTAATAAAAGTGTATGATAGTGGTTAATGAGAAATATTTTTGTTTGTGATTTTTAATGGATATTTGACTTATTGGATAAAAATGTTTTGACCTGGGCAGAATAGCCTGTATGAAGTGTTTGGAATGATTAAATAATATGTTTCATAGTGAATTAAGTAGATTGTCCCTGAAGATGGCCGAATTGGCCGAAACGTTGGACGTGTAAAAACAATAAAAGCTTTGAGACTATAATTTGGATAATGTTTTGAATTATTTAGTAAATAATTTTGGGTTATTGAAGATTCACATGATATTAAATTATAAGCTACCCCACTAACAATGTGATAAAAAAAAAAATTACAATCTGTAGATATCTATTGTGTATTTTGGTTTGTTCTGATACTTGAGGACTTGCTGGTCTTTAGGATGTTGCGGGTCAAATCATTTAAATTTCGGCGACAGAAATTTAGTGATGTACCTCTTTTACTCGCGGACTTGCGACATTCTATCAAATGACTTTGTTAGGTGATACCAATATAACAGTTGAGAATTATAAGCATACTTACCAGTTAAGGAAAATAAAGGGATTTGTCAGTGTATATCCTAAATAAAGTTACCATATACAATCACTACTGAAGATCACTGCAATGAGCATAAAATTGAGTAAGAGAGTAATTAAAATTATCAAAGCAAAACGTAAAAATAATGAAGTGTACTTGAACACTTAATTTTAACTAAATACATTATAATTATCAAAAAATTACAATTTTTTCCTTTAAATTTATACAAAATGTTAAAATCCAATATATAATAATACCATTCATTCCAAAAGTTAATTCATGTATACTAGCTCTATTTCGTTTTAATGTTCCTACATCAATCTTCATTTCTATTTGATTTTAACAATTAAGTTCTCCTTTATATTTGTAGAACCCCTTCCATTCCCTTATTACCTACAATTAAATATACCATTATTTACTACATCATATTTTTTATATTCTCAATAAATTGTATACTGTATAAATTACGAGTTCTTATGCATACTATATTTTTTTTCGTATTGTCAGATGTATTTATTCTTCTCATTTATATTATTATTGTATCTGATTTGTCTTAACTATATGAAGGCTTACAAATTAATTTAAAACGTCAACAGGCATCAAAAAGTATGCAGGTAATGTACGTTTACGCACCCGCAAACGAAAAGGAAGGATACTGGCAGATCGCTGAATGAACATGTGTGTTATTAATAAATGAAATATGGAGCGGTAAAAAAAAAACTCAGATAGGGACAACTATTTAAATGAGCCAAAAAATATAAATAGTAATTATAAAATAAAACTAATAAAATAGTTGAGATTTTTTTTTACCGCGTCTGGACCATATTCCATTTATTGAAAAGAAAGTTTTATTACCTAGTTTAACATCATTCCTCTAATTCCCATTATGGACCAAACCAGACGAACGGGTTTTGAAATATAGGTGTATCAAGGGAAGTGCGGATGCATAAGGGAAACTAGGTGGTTGAATTAGGTAAAATCGATAGAGAACCGTTTAAGTACCAAACCAGTAGTAGGTGACAAGAGTAATATAAAATATGAAACATGGGGGCTGATTACCGTTGGGTTTTACGATCTAAAACCCTGAAGAACAGCAACTACATACAAGAAACCAATTTTATTTGTTGATTTCTAAATGCGAATTGAAATTTAAGATGCAGAGGACAAAACTATTTTCACTATCAGCACGAATACAAAGCTTCCTAGAAATTGCGAGGGGGCTCAATATTATAAGTCACAAGTTTGCAGCAAGTCTCTTTGTTAATCAGTACAAAAGTAAAATACTCAGTTTGTGTAATGATTATACAACAGGTGAAGCGCTTATGTTAATACCTGTACTTTACAGACATTAGAATTACGGCTTACTGCAACAAGAACTCCTTTACAAGGCCTAACTATAAGACAGGCCACAGTCTTCGTCTCTCGATTGCCATTCTTCTTACGCATATAGAAAATGATACTGTAATGCTTTGCTGCAAGCGGAAAATATTTCTCAATGCTATTGTAAAAGGGAACTGTTAAGTATTATGAAATCGTTAAGCTCTGGACGATTTCTATTAATTTTATTACATTTTCTCTTATTTGTCGCTTTCAATTTAATCATAAAGAGTCAAAATAAACAATGAAAGAAGTTTTTAAAATATAAATAATTAGTTGCAGTTCAACAACTTAATTTCCAATTTTTTTTTAAACTTTATTCTTTTCGTTTTCAGGAATGTATACCCTTTTTTTACTTCTTTATTCATTATATAATCCGGACAATGTATTGTGCTGTTCTAACTATTATCAAGTTCTAAAATAAAAATATTTACAATTAACATACAGTTGCAATCTACAAATTTTACATTGCATTTTAATAACAAAATTGTACACATTTACATACAAATGAAAATTTGTATGCACATTCAATTTTCCAATAGAAAATCTATTTCTATTTTAAGTGATTATTAACATTTTAAGGTTATTTATTATATTTATAAATTACTTTTAAAATGGACAGTTTTTTTCATTCAAAATTTTTCATCTGACTACTAAACCGAGTTTTATTATTAGACACCTTCAGTAACGACCCACTAATATGTTTAAGGATATATGCAATAACACCCCGTCTATTAGAACGAATAGGTGTCTAGAGTAGGGTTGTTTCTGTAGTCATTTTTTTCTTAATTAAATTATTTTTTATTTCAACATTTTATTGTATATGCATTGGCATTTTATATTTTAATCGATTGCCGTTGACTAGAGTTTCGAGGAATGTGAATCGAGTATTGATATTTTAGTTAAAGTATCGTATTGGAAGGAGTATCGATACTTTGGTAGTATCAGAGCTTCTAATCCCGACGGTAGCTGCGTGTCTGCGAACACCTTACTAGTTGAATTCTTCATTTGAGAAACGACTCAAAAGAATTCTTGAAGCTAGAAAACAATGTTTAGGTATATAAAACATTAAAAAAAAAACATAGTTGAGTAAATAATTTTAGGTTTTTTTTTCTAGCTTCTGTTTATCATCCAAGTCGGTGTGCATCAGGAAGGAAAGTTTCAATCTATCGATTGATATATTGCCTTGTTGCCACGCTGATCAATGGGGAAATGTGTGATACATCTTCTAACCTCACGAAAGGGACCTTGGTAGGACTATTGGTATTCTCTCTGGATGGATGGAAAATTCGTTTTCTGGACATGTGTTAGTCTATATCAATGGTTCCCAGACTTTTTAGTCCTAACGCCCCCTTTCCAGGAAAAAATATTACTTAGCGTCCCCTGTAAATCATACTTTAAAAGCAATAGGAAATATATATGTACTAACATTTCTACCTTTTTCGTAAAATACAGCAAAGAAATGTGTAAATTAGAAACATTTAGCTTGGAAATTATGAAACTATTTATTGAACTCAGAGTAGAATGTAATACAAAAACATTTAAAACATTCGAAATCATCTGATGAGAAGGATGAACCGGGTGTGCTGTTACCAATTTAGAAATCCTCAGCTCTAATTTCGTCTGCAGCAATATTGCTGACCGTGACAACTTGGGTGTGACGCGAGGGGGCGGTGGCGCCCACTTAGGGAATCATTGGTCTATATTGATGAAGTGTAGACCTAAGATGCGTAATAAACGATGATATTTCATTACTGTTTATTTTTTTTTTGGTGGATTACAGAAATTCTCCAGTAAGGTGGATGTTTTCCATTGTGATCAGAATTGTGATCAGGGAACACAATTTGCCATATTAAATTGCCAATACAACAGTTTTTAAACAAAGTTAATGTTAGTAAAATAGATATAATTGTAAATTATACAAATAATATTGTACGAAATCCACTCATACACTTATAAAGCTAAGTATGATAAAAATAGTATGATCTAGCTAACTCCCAAAACATGAACTGCTTGAACAAATTCATGTACAGCATGCAAGTCATTATCAGCAAAAAAGTGTTTTTTGTGATTTACTGGTCAATCACCATTTGTCAGGGCTCAACCTTCTTTTGAAATATATTTCTGAAAAATGGAAGAATTGTCACTTTTTTGTTTATTTTATAATCTAAATGTATTGGAAATCTCATATAATGAATAATAATTGCATATAATTATTATTAACACTAATGCTCCTCATTTAAATGAAGCTACAAAAAACTTTTATTAAAAAATAAACTAGTTTCTTATTTATTGACTAAACTTTTTTTTTTCTAGGTTTCATTGAGTATCTTTCTGGGATTATGGATTTTTGCTCTTGTTTCTGGAGGAATAATTGATCAATCACCGAAATATGATTATGATGTAATTCTTTTTACAAACCAGCTTTATTAATTAAAATTCATAACTTAATTTTTATTAACAATAATATTCGAGAATTATATTTTCTTACATAATAAGGATGTAATTAACTGCATAGAGGATGGAAACTTGGATAATCCTATCTTGAAGAACACTAAGCAGACTGAGCAAATAGGTAAGGGTTGATTCGATATATACTTAAATATTCTCACCATGATATAGGAATCACCAAAAAGAAAAAATCAACAAAAAAAATCTATTCTAAAATTTGTTAAAAATAATCCTATAATTATTTTATTTTATTTTTTCATGGAACAGCCTTAGAGACCAAGCACATATTATTACTTTTGGCTTTTCTCTTATTTTTGTTTTTCCTTTCCTTCCATTTTTCCTTCATTATCTCTGTGTGCTTTTGTTTTCTTTCATCTGTCCAGTTTAGTTTATTTATTTATTACTTCTGTCTAGTTTATTTATTATTATAAAATTTATTCTTTAAAAAACAGATAGTATAGATGGAATTCATTAGTTTTTACTATATTATTATAATTATTAATGTTATAATTGATGTTAATTTGTAAATAAATACTTTCTGTGTATGTGAAGTTTTTTTGGGAACTTTTATTCACTCTCATTTTCAAAATAAATTTTTTTTTATTTTTTCACAATCTTAATAAACTCATAAAAAACCTTTTCTCAATTATTTTATTTTATTATTTATTTTTTAAGGGAATTAAATATATTTATATAACATAATTACTCTGACTAAGAGTAAGAGAATTCAGACTAACCCTAATTCAAATACTTCTTTAAGATTCCAAGTTGTATGAGAACTTTTAGACTAAAAAGACAGGTTTGCATTGGATTACGATGAGAGGGTAGAGTGAATGTTTCATTACAATAAAAACATGTTTTAGTGAATTCAAAAATTTCATTGACCTGTGTTTGATTATTTCCATTGTTGTAAATTTTAACTTCTCAAAGAACGTGTTTTTCCTTCTCATAAGTACATTCAGTAAAGCCAGCACAGAATCTCTTTAACTTCTATTTTAATGCCAGCAGGTTACATTCACTTTTTTGAAGTAGTTCTTGACTCTTGACACAATAGGAAATGAACAGAATGGAGAATTTATATGTTTTTTTAGGAGTAATTCTTCAACTAAACAGATATAAACAAAGTTTTGCTAAATGGTTTTCAAAATTTTTCATTTAAGGTTTGGGACATAATTACAACTTACTTTGCATTATAATTAGACCATAAGAACTATTTTTATATAATTGTGCCAAGACTCTTTAGGTTTAAATAAAAAAAATATTGATAAAGTTTGATGGTGACAAAAAAGTATACACAATAATTTTGAAAATAAGAGTGAATAAAAGTTACCAGATGTATTTTGCATCATTGGTGTATTTATTTAAAAAATAAAATCAAATATTAGTTTATGTATTTTAAAGTAATTTATTAAAATCTAGGTAACAATAAAAATTTATAAATTTTATAGATGAACCACATGATTAAAAAATATTTTAAATTAATATTTTATGATAATAAATAAACTAAAAGAATTATTTGCATTAGACTGTAGGATGAACTTGTATGGGTGATTTTTTCTGCTTGATAATTTCTATATCACAGAGAGAATTATTTAGGTATATTATAGCAACCTTTCAATATCAAACCTCTGTCTGCTGGTGTTCTTCAATCTGCTAATCAAGGTTTCATCCTATATGCTGGTAATATCATAATTATGTCACAAAATAACTATTCTATCACTAAGACTTCAATGGTTATAATAAAATATAAATACTTTTTAAACAATAAATCCAATTACCAAGAAGTAAAAGGTAATTTTACATTTCTATTATTTTCAGCCTTCCCCTAAATATGCATTTGACTATGCTATAAGTGATGTACACACTGGAGACACTAAAAGTCAATGGGAAACTCGAGATGGAGGTGTTGTAAAAGGTGAATACAGCCTGATCGAGCCAGATGGATCAGTACGGACAGTGGAATATACTGCCGATCCGCATAATGGTTTTAACGCAGTGGTAAAGAGGACAAAACCACACTATCAACATCCTTCAGACTAATACTGGAAAACAAGAAAGGCTTTTCTTTCATAAATTATTTATTATTGTACAAAGTATTTATAATCAAATAAAGGTTTAGTTTTTTTATAAATTATTTACTCTTCTTCTCAAACCAATGATTTTAATTCTTTTAATAGTTAAAACAACTCTTGCAAAATGATAAAAAAAGAGTCCTTGGATGTCCAAATGTTGATACATTTTAGAATAAATAAAACCAAACTAAATAACTTTTCAAATGAAATTTCATTACAAAAAAGTACATAAAATAATAGGATTTAAGAAGAACATAGTGAAAAAAAAAATAAACTTTAATTGGTGTGGTGGAATTAAAATATATAAATTTGAAGATTAAGTCTAAAGGACCCCCATATTTTCTTTATTATTTACATATTAACCAAATTTTAATAGTTTTCATACCAAAAAGTTTTTATGAAATAATAATTAATGATATATTGTCAAGCAAATTATACACTTGGTTTTTTTTGTTTTACCTTCTCATAAGTTTACCTAAATAACTGACAATGATTCATAAAATAAATGGGAAAAAATATAATATAGATTAAAAAAAAAAGAGAAAAAATACAGATAAGAGCAAAACAATAATGTATAATGCTAGAAATATATTAATATTATCTCAGCCTAGTTTTAGTGCAACAGAACTAGAGTTCTTAAATGTTTGATAAGTAGTGTATATTACTTTACAACTAAAAATGGCAAGGAAGAACCTTCATTGAGGTGAGAGGTGCATTCTATTTTTTCATAATAAAGAGCCAAAATAGAGAAAGGATTGATACTCAAATTTTATTAATATGGTTACATATTCAATACAGTTTTAAGTAATACTATGCTAAAAATAAGTAAGAAAAAGTAAATTTATGTAGATAAAAAAGTACAAAATAATTATTTAAAATATAGTTAAATTTTCAATTGGAGCCTCACTTACCTTAATGAAGAGCAGGCTGGATTTTCTCATCATTATTATATAAAAAGTAAATTATGTGATTATCTTTTATTTTATAATTATTATTATTTGCGCGACCATGGAGGTCCAAGGCCTCGTGCGCGATGTACTCACAAATGCCCGAGAGGAGGTTGAGAGTGAGTATTGTATAATTATATGCTTGAAAAATCCTGGATAGGGCCCAGGACTTGAACTCGCAGCATTTGGGTTAGCAGACAGGTGCATTACCACACTGCTACCGTCAACCCCATTTTATTACATAAATAAATTTATATTTAATATTTTTTTAAGGATTATAATGCTGCATCAATTATAATATAAAAAAGACAGATTCAACCATTTTTTACTTCTTGGATTCTGGATTGGATAATACAGTGGACATATCAATCTAAAAACTAGTTCATAATTTTTTTCATTATCCTACATTATAAGATTTTCCTATCCACAACTTAGCCCATCATTTAAAATTTCTTTATGTATTATCAGCAGGTCATATATTTAACGTTTCATTTTTCTAATTTTAATCTCTCTAATTTATGTTTTTCTAAACAAGGTTGAGTTTGAACTGTTATAAAGAATTTAATATGGAAAAAAATAATAAGCAATTAATTTATATTAGTAAAAATAAAATAAAAAATATAGTAAAAAAGGGTTTGAACTGTAATAACAATTTAACGGTGATAACAAATGTTGAATTTGTGTGTATATTGTAAAAAAAGGTTGAATTTATGTATATATAGTAAAGAAATGTAGAATTTGTGCAATTTTTTTTTTTTTGTATGTTTGTTACCTCGATAACAGTTTTGGTGCCCTATCAACTAATAATGATTCTGAAACTAGTAATAATTTGTCAACTAATAATAATGGTTCTGAAACCATTAACATTTTTTTAACAACTGTTACACCACCACCAATAATAGTAAATGATGTAGCTAACATTAGAGAGATGGTTAGGTTAGTTAACACTATCAGCGAACCTAACTCATATGAGCTCAAGTCTACGCTGAAAGGAGTGATAATATATCCTACCACGCCATCATCTTACAGATCTATTGTTCATTTTTTGGAAAGTCGTAATGCTAATTTTCACACTTATCAATTACCAGATCAAAGAGCACGGCGGGTAGTGATTAAACATCTTCACCACTCAACCCCAAAGGAATGCATAAAAGAGGATTTAGAAGCCTATGGGTATAAAGTAAGAAATATAGCTGGCGTTTTGTCTTACAACAAGTCACCACTTCCAATGTTCTTCGTAGACATTGAGCCAGATACATATTCAGAGGCTATCTATGATATAAAAAGGATATTTCATTGTCGCATTGAAGTTGAAGAACCTCGTAAAAAACGAGCTGTAGTCCAGTGCACTCGATGTCAAGCACTTGGCCATACCAAGACTTATTGCCGTCATCCTTATCGCTGTGTCAGATGTGGGGAAAACCATATATCATGTGAGTGTGGAAAACCCCGCAACACTCCAGCAAAATGCGCCAACTGTGATGGCTCTCACCCAGCGAACTACAAAGGTTGCAAGACCTTCAAGGAACTAAGAAACATCAGAGCTCAAACCCGTCAACCTCCAGCATATCAACCTCAGACACCTCAGCCTTCTTCAGCTCCAAGGATGGACGACCAACGAGCTTTTCCAATATTTCCACGTCATCAGATGGAGCCTAGATCAAGTTTTTCTCAGCGACCTGCTCAACCTTGTTGGACTACTCAGTTTCATCAGGCCAGACCGTCAGGCGAACCGTCTTCAGGCATGAGAGTTCAGGATCATCATTTCAGGTATCATCCAATACTGATATGCCTCTCCATTTAAATAATTTTGTTTCTGAGCTAAAGAGCCTATTCCAGCCAATTTTACCCATAATAAACTATCTCCAACAACTAACACAGTCGCTATGCTCTAAATATGGTCATTAAAAAACTAAATTTCACAACAGACAACATCTCAATATTGCTTTGGAATACAAACGGACTCTTACAGCACAAAAATGAACTAGAAATACTCTTACATGACAAACGTATTGATAGCACTGATTGCAGAAACTCATCTAACCACCCGCTCACGACTTTCTATACGAGACTATTCAATTTACCGAACAGATCATCCCGATAATAAGAGCCACGGCGGAGCAGCAGTTATAATACGTACTGGTCTCAAGCATTATCCATTGACATCATATGCTACTCCCCATATACAAGCAAGCAGCTAGTATCCTACTTCCATGTCAAAATAAAAACATCACTATTTCCGCAGTATATTGTCCTCCTCGATTTTCTGTTACACCAGAACTTTTTCAAAACTATTTTTGTACTTTAGGAACCTGCTTTCTAGCTGGAGGTGACTTCAATGCGAAACATACCCAGTGGGGTTCTAGACTCTCTACTCCAAGAGGAAGAAGCTTGTTGTCTGCCGTTCGCAATCTTAACCTATTCACTTTAGCTCCCCACTCCCCTACCTATTGGCCCATGTCACAGAGCAAGTTACCGGATCTTTTAGATTTCTTCATAGGTAAAGGTTTCAACCCCTGTTCATAGATAATTGAAACAAATTTCGAAATTTCATCTGATCACTGTGGGGTTTTTCTAACACTAAACCAAACCTTGCAAAAATCGGATGGACAGTGCACAATAACAAAAGGATTGGTTGACTGGAAACAGTTTTGAAATCTTTTAAATGAACGGTTAACCATTCCTTTTTCGTTAAAGACTCCAACCGAAGTAGAAGATGCAGCTGAATTTCTCACTACTCAAGTACAACGAGCAGCTTATGAATCATCTACAACTCCTCCAGCTAAAAAAGATCACATCCTTCCAGAATACCCTTCTTTTATTAGACAACTAATAATGGAAAAACGAAGAGCTTGAGAACGATGGCACCGAACACAACTCAATGCAGACAAAAAGGAATATAATTATCTTAACAATAGGCTGAAAACGGAATTACGATGGTTTAAAGCCAAACAATTTGATAATTATATTTCATCTTTAAATATCGAAGACGGAAGTTTGTGGAGATCAACCAGAAAACTTCTCCGAGAAAAGAACACTTCCCATCCACTGAAAATTATTCCAACTGCTGCCTATGATATCACAGATGAACAAAAAGCTGAACGATTTGGTGACTATATATCCTCTACCTTCAGACCTAACTCACACCTCTGTAATCCTCAACATGACTCCACCATTCTATCATATTTAAATATACCTTTGCCACTTTCTCTGCCTCCAAAATCATTCACCCCCAAAGAAGTACAAAAAGAAATCAGTAACCTATCAAAGCATAAGTCCACAGGTTATGACTTAATTACGTCTGAAATCATGCAACACTTTCCCCGAAAGGCCATCGTATTCCTCACTGCACTCTATATGCACTCAGTGTTACGTACAGCCCACTTTCCGATCCAGTGGAAATTCTCGATCATTATAATGATATTAAAGCCAAACAAGCCATCTCATTTACCATCTTCATATAGACCAATCAGTCTCCTTCCAATTTTTGCTAAACTTTTCGAAACAATATTATATAAGAGAATACTACCTTTCATAGAGACAAACCTACCTCATCAATTCGGCTTCCGTCATCGCCATTCTACAACCCATCAACTTCATCGAGTCATAGACTTCATAGCTTCTTCTTTCGAAAAGAAACTATATGTAACAGGTGCCTTTCTCGTTGTACAACAAGCATTCAATAGAGTTTGGCATACAGGACACCTTTATAAACTGAAAAGAGTTCTTCCTAGCACCTACTATCTAATCCTAAAGTCTTATTTAGACTTCCGGATTCGACAGGGCTCATCACTATCCTCATATTTCGCAGCAGAAGCTGGAGTTCCGCAGGGATCTATACTAGCGCCATTATTATACACTTTGTATAACTCCGATTTACCCACAATGGAACACACTCTCACG
>NW_027114321.1:234643-237130 GCF_000696795.3 Halyomorpha halys | reverse complement strand
CGTTAACGAAGGAGCTGGAATAGGGACCTGTTAAATTGATTTTTAAATTTCAATTTTAATGGAGAGGCATCATTGGATGACCTTAACCTTCATGCCTTCATGACTTTTTTTTTCTTTTATTTTTCTCTCTCTCTCTCTCTCTCTCTCTACATCTCATTCGCTGGTTGTAAAAATACTTACTAAAAATACTACAGTTGTGAATAAACTAAATAAAGAAAAAAAAATGTTTGTTAGCTTTAAAACATACACCAACATGGAGAGCTAGAGGTATGACTGACTAGCTATGAATGAGAAGAGATTTGCTCAATTCAAACAGCCATTTAGGGTATCAACATTGCTGTCCTCATGAGTGAATCAAACTCTCACCATAGCAATCTGAGAATCATGAACAATGTCTTATCCTTATATTTATTTTTTAATGGATACTGTAAAATAATATTAGTTAAAATTTATAAAGTGATCAATTAATAACTATTCAAAGGTTTTTTAAAGTATATTTCACGATTAATAAATATCACATGTTAAATACATAATATTTCTGATTAAATATAGTTATTAAAATATACATACAAAATTATTAAAAAATATAAGGTTTAATAAATCTAAAGTACAAAAGTTTTATAAATCCAATAAAAAAAACAAAACAAGTACAAGCAATATTTCATTTTTCTGCTGATTTTTAAAAGATATTTCAAAGTATATTCTGAAATTATTAAGGAATGTCGAAAAACTTCTCTAAAATTGTATCATTCATGCTTATACAGTTTACAATTTTAAGTGATATAATTAATTTTTTTAAAATTTATAATCAAAGTTTAATAAGTAAATTTGATAAAAAATATATTAATATAGAGAAGAGAAAAAAAAAACCCAAATTATTGAAAGAACAAATAATAAAACAGCCCATCTGATTTGATAAGAATGAATGACTAAATTAATATTTACATACATAATGAGCTCAAAAAATGTATTAACCAAGTTTATTAATTATGTAACCAAAATATTTTCCTTATTCAATATGATCCCAAACCATAAAAATGGAAAATAAATTTTTTCTATTTCGAGTTTTACAATTAAAAAATTCAATCATTGAAAGACATTTAAAAGATCCTTAATTAGTAATTAACAAGCATTAAAAAAAATTAATGCCATTCCCTTAAATAAATCAATCAATTTCATGTTATCATAATAAAATTATTAATAATAAGTATTAACAATAGATATTAATAATAATACTTTATTAATGTGAGCACAATAAATAAAATTTACTAACACACACAACAACCAAATAAATGCTATATACATTTTATAAAACAGTATGAAATAATTTTCAGAAAGTGGAGCATTGTAGTTCAAACAATGACGAGAACCTCCCTCCACTTATGTTCAGAGTGTTTACAGCTTTAGCACACTTACTCTGGCTCAGTATAAGTGAAGTGGTAAGAGGGCTGCGCTGGGATTTGAAGAGCCCTGCTTTACTCCTCACCCCTGGAGATAGAGCGGGCTTGGGAATACTCAGTCAAAGTGATTACTGTTTTTAATTTATATAACATTTACTTTCGAAATTTTATTTTTATTTGTCTGGGTATATATTTTAATTCTGTTTTTCAACAATTTTTCTAACATATGTATTGACATTAGTTAAATATTTGTGATTGTAATTGATTAAATTCAATAAAAATTACTTTCACAAAAAAATAAACTGACATAAAAATGTTGCCTGAACCAAAATAAACAATTACAAATTAGGTACAAATTAAGAAAAAAAAACTTTCTAATTAAAAAATATTGTATAAAAACAATAGAAAAAAGAGAAAATGGCTTACAAAATAGAAATCTACATATAATGTTAGAGCACCTGTGCAGGTTATAACCAATATGTTAAATCATATATATATATCATCCAATTAATAGTGAGAATCCAAAAATATGGAATAAAAAATATTTGTAGTAACTGCTCAATGATGTAATCAGACAGAGGGCACATTATAGTAAACTCTTTTTCAAGGTTATAGAAGGTTATGGTGAGCAATAAAACAGCATTGGGTCACATGATTAGAGTACTGATGTGTATAAACATTAACAGCAGTACATGCATTAAAGTAAAACTTTAACTTTAAGGGATTATGAGACTTTTCATTTGTCAAAATGAACAAAACTTTTTACAAATAGCAAGCTAAATACATTAAAGAACAAATATAATAATGAGATATGATAGATTTAATCTAGAAATAAAATATATTGTTCCATCTTTTTTGAGGAAATTGATATTGTGTAAAAACATCAGATGATAATGTTAAAAACGTTGAGATTTTTTATATGGCGTAAATTTTACTTTACATAAATTTTATTTACAAAATAAATAAATAAAATGATAATATAACCAGTAAAGTGGAAGAAGTTGGCGAAATAACTATATTGCATAGTATTTACAATACTATTATATAGTATATTGTAATATGCTCTTTTTGAGTAAATAGTATATTT
>NW_027114321.1:231694-234463 GCF_000696795.3 Halyomorpha halys | reverse complement strand
TATTCTTCAGTCAACAAGTCCGTTGAATCAAGGCCATGTTGAGCAGATTCAAATATCATAAAAACTATTTTAACTCTTCCCATCATAATTGAAAATACAGTAAATTTAAGAAAAAATAGAAGTCAAGAAATAGTGCTAAAGAATAATATTCAGAGAGTAAATCATTTGCAAAAATCCCTAACTGTTGTGCGACAATTGATGTTGACATGGAACATCGAGGCAGGTTTTGGTTTTTAGATTTCATTCGTTGTTTGGGCGCGCAGGAGAAATGATGTTGGCAGGATGAGGAGGTCCTCATCAATTTCTGTCCAGCAAAAAGGAAGACAACCAAGAAGAAAAGCACTCTGAGTTTGGATTGCCTGGTGAGAGGACGTCCTTCGGCTGGAAGCGGGAAAGTTTGGAAGCCATTGTTGTGAGAGAGACATAGCTTTTTGGAAAGAAGGGAAGCCATTTTTGATGTTAGGACATAGCATTATAGAAAAGAAGATACCAAAAATCATCAAAAGAAGATTGTGAAGTTGGTTAGTTTTGTTATACCTAAATTTAAATACATTTGTAAAATAGATATTAATTTAATTAAGTGTAATTATTGTGTCTGTTTCTGATTGCCTAGCAACCCGCCCTGAGATTAAGAGTCTTTTAAATTATAAAATTTAAATAAAATTCTATTATCTATTTAGTATTAAAGTTTTTAAATTTTAACCCAAGCTATCTCTTTTAGAAATCAGAATTTAAGTTAAAAAATATAAAATTTCAATTCATTTAATTTTAAATTATTACAATATATACACAATTTATGTACCTTGGCTCACAGGTCACATGCGATAATATCATTGAAACAGAAATCAAAAGGATATTAACTTTGAACAGATGTTACTTTAGATTGAGGCTAAATGAATCACATCTTTTTTTCAAAAAGATGTGTGAATAATAATAAAAGATGTGAGTACAAACATAATTCAGTTAGTTGTGATGAAGTAATAACCACACTAGATGTGAATCAAAAAGTTCATTCAGGAAAAAATTATTGAAGATACAGGTTTAAAAATACCATCTTTAATGAACTGAAATGAAGTAAGGATCAAATCTCATAGTGAAGTAAATGGATTTTTGAAAGCAAAAAATCTTCATTCAAACTGAAGATTTTGATTCTGAGTGGTATGGAATTCTTGGAATAAATTTAGATTAGTCTACTAACATTTCTCTTGATCTGTTAGATCTCACGATCTTTTTTTTTGTAACAACATAACAGTTCATTTTTTTGTTTATATTTTAATTAATTAAATCTGTGTATTACTTGGAAAGTTATTTTTTTATTATTTCATTTTCTCAATTATTA
Organism: Halyomorpha halys; assembly: GCF_000696795.3. Taxonomy (NCBI): domain Eukaryota; kingdom Metazoa; phylum Arthropoda; class Insecta; order Hemiptera; family Pentatomidae; genus Halyomorpha; species Halyomorpha halys. The sequence continues at coordinate 233,124 of NW_027114321.1, read as the reverse complement.
TTTTTTATGTGATATTTATTTCAGGTCAGCCGTTATTTTTTTATTATTTTATCTCGAATCAGCCAATATTTCCCTCTGGTGAAGAGGTCGGTTTTCACCGAGGCGATCTCTCTAATTTAGAAGCGTTCTCAGCTGTGGTAGTAGAGAGCTCCTCTGGGCTTCTCAAGCTCGGTTTGAACGATCTCTCGGGGTTTATATTAAGCACTTTGGGGCTCCGGTTATTAGATGGAAAAACTAGAGGATTTCCCTGAACTTCCGACTTGGGAGGAGTTCGCGGAGTTTATCCAACGGCAGGCGGTCAAATTGCAATCGGAAGCCCTTCAAACGAATACTGCTCCAAAACCTTTGCAAACTAAGAAGGGGTACAGTAAATGCTCTAGTCAAGTCCTTATGACAACAGACTCACCAGTAAACTCGACGAAATGTCCCGCATGTAAAAACGCTCACCCCCCAACAACAATGCGACCGTATTAGAGGGTTAAATCGTTGTATCAATTGTTTAGCGTCTGGTCACTTCTCGAAGCAGTGTTCATCTAGGGTATCTTGCCGAAATTGCGGTAGGCGACATCATTCGCTCCTTCATTTTTTTTCTAGGGAATCACGAAAACCCGAAGCTCCTCACCGAAACTTCAATCCATCTCGTTCTCGTATAGCGCCGATTACCGCACAAAACTCCTTTAACAACTCCAACACTGCACCCGCTTCTGCTAACCTTTCGGCAGCCACTTCCTCAAATGTATCGAATTCTGATCGCTCTAAAAACGCAATCGTATCAATGTCGGCTATGGGCCGGATAAATGTTTTGCTTGGCACCGCATTGGCAAAAATTCGTGATCATCGGGGTCGTTGGCACGAATTGCGAATACTCATCGATAGTGGTTCTCAACGGTCTTTTATAACGGCGGAATGTGCTCACAGGTTGAACTTGCCACTCACACGTTATAGATATCAATTGATGGGCTTCAACAACCAAGTTATCCCTAACATATCATTTGAAGCACCTTGCGTCATAGCTCCCCGACAAGTTTCTAAGCCCGAACTTAACATCACGGCTATCGTGATCGGGCGGATCAGCGAGGATATGCCCACGTGCCCTATTCCAAAGGATATTGTTGATAAATTTTGCGCCTTAGACCTGGCTGAACCACACTCGCGTTCTGTCGATTTCCTTTTAGGAGCCGACATGTTTGCCGATATCCTGCGCGTTGGCAATTTAGGATCAGGGCAGGGAGCACCTAGAGCCCTCGAAACCATTTTCGGATGGATCCTAATGGGACCGATTAACGGCATTCACCCGATGAAGTTCAAAATCGCAGAACGATCCTTCATTGTACCACTCCGTATACTCGATGGGACGATTCCTCGCGGGAGGATAAACGAATTTTGGGAAACGGACCAAGTCGCAAGCGTTTCAAAATCGGACCCTCTCG
>NW_027114321.1:221042-221548 GCF_000696795.3 Halyomorpha halys | reverse complement strand
AAAGTAGCCATGGCACATTAAGTTCGGGATAAATCAGGCAGTGATTTCAGCGCTGGGGGTATGGTTCCAATTTTATGGAGTCCCTGACCGAATCTCGTCCGACGGGGGGAGGGAGTTCGACAATGCCGCGATACGGGAGGAAATGAGCACCTTAGGAGTGGAATGGCACATTAACACACCCGGTCATCCTAAGAGTAGAGGGGGTGTGGAAAGATTACACAGCACTCTAAGCGACCATTTGAGGGTATATCACGCGGATAAGGGGCTGGAACCAGACGAGGCGATGGTCCGAGCAGTAGGCAAAGCTTCGGAAAGAACATCGACCCCCGGTGCCCGACGTGTGGGGTCCCTGAAACAGCAGAGCACGTGGTATTGGATTGCATCGCGATGGAAGGACACCGTGCCAGGTTGTCAAGAAAATGCGGGATCTTCGCCCTCGCCAAGTCGGACTTCCCTCTGCTGATGGAAGAGGATAATTACCCGTACTTCAGGGAATTCATTTACGG
>NW_027114321.1:218560-220992 GCF_000696795.3 Halyomorpha halys | reverse complement strand
AACGAATTTTGGGAAACGGACCAAGTCGCAAGCGTTTCAAAATCGGACCCTCTCGGTGTTCAATGTGAGAGGTTTTTCGTCAATTCCCACTCTCGTAATTACCAAAAGAGACTCATCTCAGAATCCATTTATATACATCTTGAACCCCTTCCAGTTAGCCACAAAATCGATAAAAACTGTATCTCACATACATACAGCCATATATTAAACTTAATTTTACTCATTTTATTATCATCACCAAACATTTTCTCTTTATCACTTATATTACCTATCGCTGCATTTACTTATATTTATTCATCTATGTTTTATTAACTTCACATTTATTTTGTTTTTGTAAACTTTTATTTCACATGTTTCTATTAACTTATTTCACTTATCATTATCATCACCTATTTGGTTAACATTCCATCACATTTTTTCACTTATTTTCTATACTTTATTACTTATTTTTAATCTAATTATATAAACGAATTTTGGGAAACGGATCAAGTCGCAAGCGTTTCAAAATCGGACCCTCTCGGTGTTCAATGTGAGAGGTTTTTCGTCAATTCCCACTCTCGTAATTACCAAAAGAGACTCATCTCAGAATCCATTTATATACATCTTGAACCCCTTCCAGTTAACCACAAAATCGATAAAAACTGTATCTCACATACATACAGCCATATATTAAACTTAATTTTACTCATTTTATTATCATCACCAAACATTTTCTCTTTATCACTTATATTACCTATCGCTGCATTTACTTATATTTATTCATCTATGTTTTATTAACTTCACATTTATTTTGTTTTTGTAAACTTTTATTTCACATGTTTCTATTAACTCATTTCACTTATCATTATCATCACCTATATGGTTAACATTCCATCACATTTTTTCACTTATTTTCTATACTTTATTACTTATTTTTAATCTAATTATATAAACGAATTTTGGGAAACGGACCAAGTCGCAAGCGTTTCAAAATCGGACCCTCTCGGTGTTCAATGTGAGAGGTTTTTCGTCAATTCCCACTCTCGGGATGAAGTCGGTCACTTCAACGTGAAATTTTCGTTTAAAGGCAGTTCTTCGGTAATGAACGATTCCAAGTACGGAGCCCTCAACCGCTTAGATAATTTTCGAAAGAAATTTGAAAAGAAACGCACCCTATCACATGAAAATTTCAAGGTTAATCGATAATATCGCGATAAACGCTACATTTCACATGCCATCGCCGCTGGAAAACGTCATCTCCCGCATCACAGCATTCTAAAAGACAGCTCCACCAACAGTTTTCGTTCTCAATTGTTTGCAATGAGTACGGGGGTTTATCACCATTCGCTCACGGGCCCGACGTTGCAATGTCAATCTTTTTTTTTTTCTTCTACATTTTCTATCGATTCCGAACGACCGATACTCTGACGGAGTATAAGTCCTCGAAAAGTTCTCACCTATTGTCGGGCAAGGGGGTGAAATCGTTGGGGTCACTCAATCGTTTTGTGAATCCCGTTGGTTTAGTTAGGGTGGGCGTAGGTTGCGTCTTACCCCTCTTTTATTTCTTCCGATGCATCCCGTACTATTACCCGCCAACTATCGTTTTGTCAATCTTTCGATTGACCCTTTACCCCAAACCCACCATCACACGGGGCCTTAACGTTTGTCTTCTCTTCTTCGAAATAGATTTTGAATCATTGCCAGAAGAGGGATCGTTAGGTCACGCGTTCATCGTTGCGTGACATGCCATCGGTGGAGAGTAAAGGGGATAAACCCTGTCATGGGCGATCTGCCGCAATCGCGGTTTACACAAGGCAGGGCCTTCCTAAATGTTGGGGTTGGTTTCGCTGGCCCTTTCTTCACAGCGACGAAAGGCTGCATTGGGTAAGGCAGATATCTGCCTCTTTATTTGCTTCAGCACCAAGGCTGTACATAATGAGGTGGTTTCACAGTTGAGCACGGATGCTTTCATGGCCTGTTTTGACCGGTTTGTCGCACGACGGGGATTACCCAGCAAGGTATTTTCTGATAATGCAACCAGCTTTGTTGGAGCATCAAATCGGCTGAGAGAATCATATAAGTGGTGGACCTCTACAGAAATCATAGCCTAATTGAAGGAATATTTTACACTTAAAGAGGTAGAATGGCATTTCATTCCTCCTTTAGCACCGCACTTCGGGGGACTATGGGAAGCGGGAATTAAATCTTGCAAATATCACCTCGTCCGAATCGTTGGTAATCACCAGACCACCTTTGAAGAGTTGGCAACAATAGTCACCCGCATTGTTCGGGAAGCTGTTCTTAACTCCCGGCCCCTCTATCCGATATCTTCTGAGCCTGAAGATGATCAAGTTCTCACCCCGGGACATTTTTTGACTGGAGCATCTTTGGTAGCACCGCCAGAACAACTTTGTGCATATTTTGTCTCATACTTTGTTCTAGGAGAATTTTTT
>NW_027114321.1:200307-210579 GCF_000696795.3 Halyomorpha halys | reverse complement strand
GTTTTTTTTCTTATTATTTTTGTTAATTGTGTCCTATATTATTTAGAAGGTTTCTCTTTGTTTTTAATTTAATTTATGTATTTGGTCTAATTTAATTTACGAATAAATGTTTTATCCGAGCCAGTGTTTATTTATTTTTTTTAGTTAAGCTTTCCGACAAGGAGACCATGTCGAATTGAGGTGGCTTAACAATATGGATTAACGTTTCCAGGTGTCAATATTTGGTTAATTGGAAGCGTAAATCTAAATTGAGTCCATATGGATTTACAAAATACCTGACTCTTTTAAGCTACGTTACACCAAAACATAAAATCCAGATGTTCTTTTTCTTTCTTCAATGCATCACTCGAAGAAGGAAAAATTATCAAAATCAATCATTTCTAGAATAAAACGATAGGAGAGGGAGGAGTATATAGCTTGGAGCAGAAGTACGCTAACTATTCACCTCTTCATAAGATCCTTTGCTGGTTAGCTGCTGTGTTTTATAGAATACTGAATATATCTGTAATCAACAGTTCCATCTTTTATCTTGTTTTCAAAAACTATCAAGACGTGGACATATTCAACTTTATAGAAGAGATTACTTTAAACATACAAAAATAATATCTAGAAGTTCAATTAGAAGGAAGATTGCTGAAGCCAGAACTGCGCACATTGACAAAAGAAGTGCTACTCAATCGGGGAACAAGAGCATGAACCAACGACTACCACAAAACAGTAGCTCACATAAGAAGAGAAAATGTTCTAATTGTTCTCACAAGAAGTGTCATAATAGTGCTTATAGGTGTATAAAATGTAAGAAACACGTTTGCCTCGAATGCTTTCCCAAAATATGTGTTAGTTGTTTGAAAAAAATTTGTGTTTATTGATTGAGATGCAATGAATCTCATGATTGAGGCTCAATGAATTCAGTTTATCTATGAATCAATGAAATAAGAGTTTTTAATTTTCTCTGAGTAATAAAGGCATTATTCATTCCTATACTGATCAAGTCATTAACATTTTTTAATCTCAATATTGTAATATTGTGACATACAGTTCTTCGCAAATTGGCTGGGTTTCTTAAATGAATAAAAAAGATTACTAGTGTTATCCTAATCAGTTTAAAACCCTATATTTTAGGAACAGAAGGAAAAAAAATTGTGTCAGGGTGCTTGGTGTTAGTGAGACACAAAACTGAAATAGGGTGTATATTAATCTAGGACTAATGTTAAGTGTATAATTACCACGTTATTATTTGACTTCTTGAGCAAAAAATAAAGAAGTAACTAAAGTTTTATTTATAATTTTTAAGTGCTCTAAAAACTTGGTTAAAGATCAATCTAAAGCCTTAAAAAAGATTTACAAGATATCTAACATCCGAGTTATCAATTTTTTAAATGACTTTTTGGGGTAAAACGCACCATGGAGTACTTGAAAACACTTTTTTTTTTCATAGAATCTACCGAACCGTTGATGAAGTCCTCAAGGCACTTTAACGATTAAAAGCAAAAGAAAATAGGAAGTTGAAAGAAACTGAAGAAATCAATGTTTACATTACACCTCCGCCTACAAGTTATGATACAAACGAAGATAGTGCTAATGAAGATGAGACAGGTTATGTTAATAATTTGAATAGCCATCAGTTATCAGCAGAGGGATAATTGGTTTGGAATAGCAAAGAGGGAGATTGTTTTTCACCATCTGTCCTGATACCTGGTGGAATATCTTTCTAGGAACCTTCCACAGTGTCCCTGGATATGTACACACCTTTGTTTATTTGCCACATGGGTCCCCTTTCAGAGCTATTTACACTTTAGTATTTGACAGTTTTTGACGAAGAATCATAAGCTAATTAAGCAGGTACAAGGGTTTGTACAGACATATAAAACTTTCCCATCCCTCTCGGGCCTAGGCGGATGCCTACCTGACTATGGCCAACAAGGAATTAGATTAAAAAAAAGGTAATGCCCCAAAAGGGAAGTGGGAAAAAAGGGTAGGACAACTAGACCAGGAAAAAAGGCATTGAAGAGGAAGACTTAGAAGCGAGAGGACCAGACTTGAGAGAGGAAGAAAGACAGGGTCCGAAGAGAAGGAAACCACCAGAAGGAACAGATGACAACCAATCCATCTCATCTACATCATCCACATCCACTGATTTTGGTAAACAGTTGCGATATAATATTTTTTGGCAAACAAGCTATCTTAATCATTTCCCTAAGCCATTGTAATATAATATAATTTTCTCTGAACTGTCAAGTATAAACATATGTTTTGTTCTTTTTTGTACTGCATACACCTACGTATAAATTTTACCACTCCTTAATGTACCCTACATTTAAATGGTAACAATATTCTATTAAATATAAAGATATTCAATAACTGATAAACTGGTAAACACAAAAACACCTTTGGAAAGAAATTCAATTATAGTAATAGTTTTGCAGGACTCAATATAAATAAATTAATTAACTTATTCTTTTGGATAATTGCTATCAGCAATTATCATGGCATCCAAAAACAGATCCATAGCATTATTAAGTGTCATCCCTTAGCGGGGATTTACTATCCAGTTTTTCAATTATTAAGAATTGAGTTTATTTGTATTAAACAATAAATAATGAGAGGTAGTATCATTGTCAAAATAATTTAGATAGATTGTGTTTTAATTTTATTTTCATTTGTATAGTTAATTTACATGTAGTGGTATAATTGTGGTATTTGTTTGCATTTTTTGTTTTGTGACAACTAATAAATTGTTGACTATAACTTAAATAATAGATAATTGGCTTCACCTTTTTTATGGCTGGGTTAGTATTAGTATTATGGGTCCCAGGGTCCTTCAATCTCAATGGCCTTTCCTTTGTTGAGTTTATATTATTAAACATGATTTTATTTATTTCAAATTATCTAGTAACTTACAATGTATACAATGGTAAAACGCTCGGGCAAAAGGGGCCCTAAGGATGGGGATGGAAACGTTCAAGAGACTAAAGAGGTAGAAGAGTATATAACAGATGGGTCGGAAGAGTCGGGTTCAGGGGATGAGGTGTCAGCTGATATAAAGGTCACGACCAAGTCTGAGGAGACAAATAATTTTCAGATTATAATAGATGGGTTCGAGACAAGGTGGAAGGAGAGTCACGAAAATCGCGGAAAAATTATGAGCAAAATAGAATCACTAGAAGGTAGGTTAGCCAGCAGGATGGAATACATTAAAGGATAATTAGAAGAAAAAATACAGGACCAGGAGACTGTGATTCGGAGAGAAATTTTGGAATTAAACCTACACTGCCAGGAGGCTCGATCGGTTTGTCGTGAAAGGGGGGATAAGATGAAGGGTCGACTGAGAGGTCAGAGATCTGAACGAAAAGATGGAGTTGTCAAAAGTGCATCAGAAGGAGTCCTATGAAGTTATCACTTCAACGGTAGGGACTAAAGAAGAAATCTATGAGTAAATGAGAAATCTCTTGAGTAGGATTCAGGACATCGAAGAGATACTAGGTCATTTTCTGACAAGTAGTTCTGAAGACAATACATGCCTGCGGGCACGGGAGACGGTGAGACCAACTCTAACCCAAGATTAGACAATTAGTGAAGCAATAGTTTCACCAACGAGACCCACCACGGCAAAAATAGATGTATGGAATACAGGGTTAGCAACATAGGGGAGGCCATTCATTGATAAATGCCTATTTTCTAGCAGCAGAATTTATATACCAACAGAATTTATTACCAGGTTGAATCTAGAATATGAAGTTTACGGGAATGGTATGATTTTAGATAATTTTATTAAAGATCACCGGAGAGATGAGGCTGTATCTTGGTATTTGATTAATAAAAAATAATGAAAAACTTCAAAAATTTCAAAGAAATTTTTAATAAAGAATTTTACGGAAATTGCTACGGCGGGTAGGGGTTCAAAAGGAACCTTTACTAGCCTAACCGTGAAAAGTAGTGAAAAGAAAAGAATAGCCGAATTTTGTTATTTTTAAATAAGTAAACATAATAAAAGGACCACAAAATAAATAAAAATATACAAACTAAAAAAAAAAAAAAAAGCTTAACACTATAACAAAATTAAATTAATTGAACAAAAGAGAAAAAAAAGAATGCTTAAAACTATTACAAAATTAAATGAATTGAACAAAAGAGAAAAAAAAGTCATATCACCGGTGATTAATGGGGCCCCGGTTGTGGTTGTTGTCCAGAGTGGATGTTCTGGTGGAGGTAGATCGATGTATGTCCGGCCACCTTGTCCTCTTGGAGGATGAGTCAAAGAAGTCCGCCCGGCATGGCTAAAATGATTTAGCTGGTGAAGATCGCCAGGATACTAGCAACTACAAGTGCATAGCGAGGAGACAATGGAGACGATATGTGTGTGCACATGGAGACGTTAAGAAGTTGTCTATTTTTAGTATAAAAAACAGCAGATAGTAGTTGTTTTGTTTTTTGACTTAATAAAAATCATATGTTCCAATAATTGATTTGTGGACCATATGTTGGCCGCAACAGAAATGAATATGACCATTTGGTTTATGAAGAACTAAACCATGGTAATTATAAGAATCAGACCTATTTGACACCTACTGAATACTTCAGCCAAATGGTGATCCGAGCGAGGGCATGCAGAAGTAAGCTAGAGGATATTTATATTTGCAAGACTCTAGGTCAGCATTTTAGCCAGAAAGTAGAGGAGATTGTTGTTTACCAGGGAATTGAGGATATTAGTCGATTTATGCACATATTAGAAGATTTAGGTAAAGAAAGAATCCTGAGAGACAGAAGGGAGAAGGAGATCTCAAAGAATCAGGGACAAATGATGAAGCATATCTACTCAGAAGAGCAACGCATGAAAAGCAGAAAACCACGAGAGAATCACGGGCCTGAGATTATTTTCAGTCTAAGAGAGTCTATCATCAGGACAGATACGGCTACGACGTCCAAACAAGGGGAATAGATGGCAGAAGAATTATCATAACCGAGAAAAATATGATACTAAAGGCCCAAAGGTAAATAGCATATCAGTAGGGAATCAAGACTATGAGGAAGAATCGAAGTATAGAAGGGTATTGTATAACAGAAACGGTGTATAATACTAGAAGAGAGGATCCTTTCGAAGACTAGGACAATCCAGAAAATTCTGCTCGGAAGGATCAGGAAGAAAGGGAATTATGAAAAGTTGAAACTGGGGATTCGGAAATGAGTATTGCATCATTTTATAAAGAATTTACTGACTTACTAACACTAGAACCAGCTGATTTTCAAAATAAATTCCAAAACGTAATTTACTCTCAACTTCTTTTCGATTTAGGTGTAATTCCACTAGGAGCCTTAATCCATACGAGAAGTCAGGTCACATGTTTAAACGAAACTTTTTTTGAACAGAATAAAGAAAAACTTCTCCATGAGAAGCCCTTTTGAGTCTTAGGATCACTACGGTACTAAAAAAGAGATCAACGCCAATCAAAAGTCAGGTCCTGGTGGACGCATCATTTCAAAATTACACACTAAAATTGAATTTTCTAATAGTTCCTAATTTAAGCCAGGACTGTATTCTAGGATACAATATTATAAAGACTCACATCAGAGAAATCAACATGGAGGAAACTTATGTTGTTATGTAAGCAGAGTATGGTAGCTTCAGATCAATTTATGGACTGGTAAACGGGGCTTAGAACCCAGTGCATGTATTGGGCTGGTGGAAGTCAACAAAATTAATATAAAGGACAGCGTAATTCACATCTACGACAAGATAGAGTTAATTCGGTCACAGCAATCTCATATCCCCAGAAACGTTATTGAAAAATTATAAAAAAAGCATTCCATATTATTCTCCAGGAGCCCAGGGAAGATACAAGGATACTAAATTGGAAAGGAAATATTCTCTCAGAGTAGTGGATGAAGATCCAATTCGGCTGAGACCTTACCCTATCCCATTTCATAAAAGGGAAGCTGTAAGGATTGAAATTGATAAAATGCTTAAGGACGATATAATTCAATTGAGTCAAGGCGACTATTTGAACCTGATTGTGGTGGTTAATAAAAAGGATGGCCAAGTAAGAATTTGTCTGGATGCGCGAAGACTTAATTCAAAATTACAATCGGATTATGAACAATCAGAAGATATAGATGAAATCCTAAAATACTGTAGCGGGAAGAAACTCTTCACTACGATTGCCCTCAATAAGTTTTTACCAGGTTGCCCTCAGTGAAGACTGCAGAAAATATACAGCCTTTATGCATCAAGGTTGAATTTATGAATCTAAAAGAATCCCATTTGGTCTACAAGTGTCTTTGGCTGGGCTAAGTAGAGGTTTAACTACAATTCTAGGTAGCCTGATTAATCAAATCAGATCATACATAGATGACCTGCTGGTGATGAGCGAGGGCCCAGAAGAGCATCTTGAAATCCTAGAAGAGTTATTCAGCGTAATTAAGGAAGAAGGAGTGACCTTGAATTTAGAAAAGACCCAGTTTTTTCACACCTCATTAGAATATGTAGGCTTAGTGCTCGACACTGAAGGCCTTAGACCTCAGGAAGCAAAGTTGAAGAAAATTCTATAAAGAATATTCCTGCACCAAAATGTGTTAAGGACTTAGAAAGTCTTATGGAGCTTACATATTACTGGCCCGCTTCAATCCTGAATATGCTTGTCACATGGGGAGGCTAACCCATTTATTGAAGAAAGGTGATAAATAGTGTTGGGGGAAAGAAAAAGAGGAAGCATAAAAAGACCTCAAGGATTCATTCAGCCAGGAAGTTTTACTAGCACACCCTGATTTTAGAGAACAGTTTATCTTACAAACGGAGTGGCAAGCAGTGGCTGCCCAGCTATTGCAGACAATAAAAGGAAAAATTCAAGTAATTTCATATACAAGCCGAGTCATGAAAGGTTCTAAGTTATCTTATAGCACCACCGAAAAAGAACTCCTATCTATCATTTGGGCGATAAAGAAATTCATTACTTATTTAGCCGGACGACCCTTTAAAATTCAAACTGATCATCACGCGCTCCTCACCTATATCAAAACTTTCCGAAACACAACCAATTGGCTACTAAGATTGTTCCTTCAACAATTTTACTTTGAAATAGTTTATATAAAGGGGAAAGTAACATAGTAGCTGACTTCTTGAGTAGAAATATTGATGGAAAAAGGACACCATATATTCCTGACACCCAGCTTCAAGTTAATTCTGTTTAATCTCTTAAATTGGCAATCCCAGGAAACAAAATTAACAACATAATAAAGTAATTTACTTATAATAAAAATTATCTCAAAGAGGCTAAGCTGGAATGGTTGCAAGGCAATATAGGAGGAGACTGTAAAATTGGTCTCTATACTTATCATTTTGACGGAAAGTATACTATCAGTCAGAGAAATGGAAAACCCCCACGAATATTAGTTCCGAAAGAAAGGACTCAAGAATTTATTAGATGCAGCCATGAGACATTGGCCCAAATCGGGGTGGTTAAACTTTTAAACACGCTTAATAGTTACTTCCACATGCGAGAGGCCTTTAACTTGGTGAAGGAAGTGGTGGGAAGATGCTTTGAGTGTCAAATTTCCAAACAGAATTTTTTATGCTGAGGCAAAGTCAATTGAGATGGACGAACCATTACAACTGGTTAATGCAGATTTCATCGGACCTCTAACTGCTGGTGCAGGAGGGGTCATATATATTGTGGTGGCGAGATTATAAATATCTTCAGCGGCAATAGTCGACGTTAGCAAAAAGACTGTTTAAAATGGGTTTGCCACTGCCAAAATTATTATCAACATTTTTATTTCTCTAGTGTATTTCTTTTAAATCCTATTTTTATTTATAATTCATTTAATGTTTCATTATTTTACATTTCTTTTAAATCTATTTTTAATTATAATTCATTTAATGTTTCATTATTTTACATTTCTTTTAGAGGCAAACCCATTTGAAACCTCTTGCCATATGATCAACTACTAATAATTAATAATTAAGAACTAGGTGTGTTTTTTTGAACATCTAAAAAACTGAATATTTCTGTTCATAACAATTGTGAATGTGTGGTTTTATGTTCAAATATAAACATTGTTGTTTAGACTAATAAAGAGTGTATCTAACAATTCAACTTTATCATTACAATAGGAACACGCAATAAAATATCTTTGTTACAATCAATAATTTTAGCAAAATTGTCCAACTACGCAATATCAAAGCAGCTACTCCTAGAGCAGCCTTAAAATGTGTTGAAGAGTTTTGTGAATATTATGGGACCCCCGAAAGGATATTAACCGACAGAGGGTCGCAGTTCACTAGTGTAGAATGGAAAGAAGCTCTTGATGCTTGGGGAATAAAACACGTATGTTGCTCCGTCAGACATGCACAAGCGAATACGAGTGAGAGAATAAATAGAAATCTAGGCAATTTTTATAGGACACTAATGGGGAAGAATCATAAAACCTGGCCTAGATGGACCGAAATCATCAACAATGCTATCAACCATTCATATCAATCAACTATCTGTGCCGTACCTATAGAGATACACTTTTCCAAAAGAAGAAATACACCATGGGAGAAAATAACTAACCAACACCTCCTGAAAGAGAGCAAAGAATTCTCGGATAAGGACAAAACTTATCTATGTGAGAAAGTTAGAAGGAAAATATATGAAGTGGGGCAACGGACTAGAAATAAGTTTAATAATAATCATAAAATTTACGTATTCCAAGTAGGCGACCAAGTCCTAATGCGGACTGACCCAATAATAACCGATCCAACCCGGCAAAGCACTAAGTTATTAAAATTATACGAGGGCCCTTATACTATTATTAATAAATATGGGAATACAACCTATCTATTAGCGAGAGTTAAAGAATCGAAATGGAGAAAAATGGATGAAATGCAATTAACAGGTTTCATACGTGGAACATTTCATGGATCTCTCCTTAAGCCTTTTCTCCAATAAAGGAAAATATTATTTAAAGAAGTCCTGATAAGAAAATAATTTTATTGAATGTGGGAGTGAATATATCAACCTAAAGAGCAGACGAAGAAACTAAGTACGTTTGGTTAACAATCCATAAACATAAGGGGGTAGGTATTCGAAGTTAAGACTTTGTTTAATATATAAATTATAATTAAATAGAAAGATAATAATAGTAATACTATGTAATTACAACATACATGATAAGGTTTAATTTACTTTAATGTTTGATCATATTAGCATTGCCATAAAATATTATATCCTGATAATGTTAGATCCTAATATTTAGCATGGATTTACAAGGTGTCAGGTGGAAAGGGTACTCCTTGCCTAACCATAACGAACAAACGAAAAGAAAGGCTATTTAAGCTGTAAGTGGTAGCATATAATCTAATTCATAAAATACCTGAAACATACTGTAAATATGATGTAAAATGTTGCATACATATGTAAATGTAATGTAAAATAAGTAAAGAGATCGCCAAATAGATAAATAATAGTAAGTTAATATGTACGTGTGGGTGTAAATCTCTTCATTGTATATTTCATAAAGATTTTATTAAGACTTGGAATATTTAGTGTATTAAAATTGTATAGCATATTATATTAGTATAGGATATTGGGTTAGCTTATTATTCATGCTAAATGAATGATTGATAGACTGTATGTAAAAATCTTACAATACATGAAGGTTTTCATAGGCGTACAACATAGATACAGATAGTACAAGGATAACATAGAAGTAAATTGGAAAATTTTGAGTTTAAAACAAGATAGGAAAATACCGTTGACTATATTGCCATGAAATATTATTATTTTATTTTTTTAAAACTCTAAGTAAACAGGAGGAATATCATAAAATGGGTTTGCCATAAAAGATTGAATTGGTAATAAGAATGTTAAATGTTGAGTGAATACTTAGTATAAGAAAGATTGCAGAGGTTATGAACATGTCAAAAGAACGTGTTTGTTACATATTAAATCAACATTTAGAAATGAGAAATCTAATCGCATGTTGGGTGTCGTGTTTGCTCACGTTAGACCAAAACTGTGTTCGAATGAACATTTCCAACACTCTGTTGGCATGGTTTAGGCGCAATAAATCTGAGTTTTTGTGCCGATTAATTACTGTAGATGAAACTTGGATACACCATCATACACCCGAAACAAAAATACAGTCCAAACAGTGGACTGCAAAGGAGGAACCGGCTCCAAAAAAATCAAAAACTGCTTTCTCGGCTGAAAAAGAGATGGCGTCTATTTTTGACGTGACAACGTCTTATAAATCATTTTGCGGGATGCCATGTTAGAAAAAGTGTCCCGTAAC
>NW_027114321.1:199164-200022 GCF_000696795.3 Halyomorpha halys | reverse complement strand
TATATAACATTGGATTGATTTTAATTTATATTTATGTAATATTAGCATAGAGTATACGTTGTCACGGAAATATGTCGCCTCGGCGCGAAGCGCCGCGGCCTACACGGGCACGGTTTTTTTGGGATAGGCATTGAGTTATTTTAACCAACTATCTTCAAAAAAGATGAACATGAAAAAAAAAAAATGTAAAACCATTACAGGAGCATACTACGCATCATTACTTGACAAGCTGAAGGCAGAACTTGCGGAACAATGGCCACATTTGCAGAAAAAGAAAATCTTGTTTCACCAAGACAACACACCGTCTCATACCTCAACGGTTGCCATGGCGAAAATCCAGGAATTTATGGTTTTAACTGCTTGATCATCCGCCCTACTCACCAGATCTAGCCCCAAGCGACTTCTTTTTGTTCCCTAATCTAAAAATTGTGCTCGGAGACCAGAGACTTTTGTAAAATGAACAAGCAATCACCTTCATGAACAATTATTTTGCAGAGAAAAACGCTGAGTACTTTTTGGACTGGTTACAGAGATGGAAGCATCGCTGGGAGAAGTGTGTAGAGTTACAGGAAGACCATGTTGAAAAATAAAAAAAAAAATATTCAGAATAAATGTCTTGTATTTTTGTTAGGTCAGAAACTTTTCATACCACCCTCCTATATTAACAAAATTTTAAATCCAGAATAAAACATATTAGTGGATGGTCTAGAATCAAAGTTAAAATTTACCCCTGGTTGTTAAAAACTGGAGAAAATAACAGCAAAAGTGTTTGGGTGTATAAATCATAAATATAGAAAAAAAAAATCAATTAATGATCTGAAATGCTCAAGTGCTACTACTACATGAAAACCAGTAATA
>NW_027114321.1:196647-197409 GCF_000696795.3 Halyomorpha halys | reverse complement strand
ATGATATAGAAGTAGATGTGTCAGTTTTACACACAAGGTTGGAGAAGGGATCCGCAAAGAAAAAATATTCAACCCAAGAACAATTTTGATTAGAACCAGCCCAAAAAAGTAAGTTTAGTGGTATGAAAGGATACAAAGTGTGTGAGACTCAGATCCACACTTTTGAATTGATCCTTTATCTCCATTGAGGAGGAGATATGACAGAAAGTCAGACGAGTATAGACCTTGCCCTAGTATTTTCTAGAAATTTTCTAGAAATAGAATATTTTAGAGAAATAGTATTTTCCTTGCCCTCATGTTATAGAAGTAGATGTATGGGTTCTACAGGCTAGGTTGGTGAAAGGATTCGTAAAGAAAAAATATTCAACCCAAAAACAATTTGGATACGAAGCAGCCCAAAAAAATAAGTTTAGTGGTATGAAAGGATAGGAAGTGTGTGAGACTCACATCCACACTTTGGAATTAATCCTTTATCTCCATTGAGGAGGAGCTATGACAGAAAGTCATACGAGTATAGACCCTGTTCTTGTCCTCATGTTATAGAAGTAGATGTGTCAGTTTTACACACAAGGTTGGAGAAGGGATCTGCAAAGAAAAAATATTCAACCCAAGAACAATTTTGATTAGAAGCACCCCAAAACATAAGTTTAGTGGTATGAAAGGATACAAAGTGTGTGAGACTCACATCCACACTTTGGAATTAATCCTTTATCTCCATTGAGGAGGAGCTATGACAGAAAGTCAGATGAGTATAGACCCGGT
>NW_027114321.1:195422-196597 GCF_000696795.3 Halyomorpha halys | reverse complement strand
CTTTTCAGAAATGGAAAGTCCGAGTCAGGTCAGTATAATTCAGATCTAGTGAGAAACAATGTTGAGAGAAAGATCCCTACAGAGAGCCAAAACTATATTAACTCAAGAAGGAAGGAACTGATTAATATAGTAGAATTAGATGCTCACTGTGCTAGTCCAAGAGATAGTGGGGGAGGTTATAAAAGAAATACTGATGAACTGCACCATATTATTGGTAAAAAAGCTTCAGAGAGAGTAGCTTCTATGGTAGCAGAAGCAATAGGAGATGCCATTAGAACAGTATACGACCAGAGAAAGAAAGAATGGGTTTTTCTGACCTTGAAAAGGGTACTAGACCTCATTGATGACCTCGAAGGAAAGATATACACGGAGGCTCGCTTACTCCTGGAGTAAACGGCCGCGCAGCGAGCCCAAGAGGGGAAAAAGAGAGATGACCCCCCTCCCTCTTGGCTGGGTGTAGGAGAGACCCTGGAGGCGGGACCATCAGAAATACCACTCTAGCAGACGGTAAAAAAGAAAATGAGGGTGCAGTACCAGCCACTTTGCCCCCGATATCCAGCAACATGCTGAGCTGCAGAGGCAAGAATATGGGAAATGATAGCTCAGAAAGAGAAGGAAACACAGGAGGATGGAGATCCAGGTCTGTGGAAAATTGTTTTGCAAAGGAGGTGGAGAAGAATAGTATCCCTAGTATAGGAAATGCCCCAAAAAGGAGAGCAAAGGAAATAGGTAGAGGGAAGAAGAAACTAACTTTTTTTGGAACCTAGTATAGTATAGTACTTATTAAGTAGTATAGTGTAGTAAGTAGTATAGTGGAAACTAGTATGAGTATAGACCCGGTTCTTACCCTCATGTTATAGAAGTAGATGTGTTAGTTTTACACACAAGGTTGGAGAAGGGATCCGCAAAGAAAAAATATTCAACCCAAGAACAATTTTGATTAGAAGCAGCCCAAAAACGTAAGTTTAGTGGTATGAAAGGATACAAAGTGTGTCAGACTCAGATCCACACTTTCAAATCAATCCTTTATCTCCATTGAGGAGGAGATATGCCAGAAAGTCATATGAGTATAGGCCCGGGTCTTGCCCTCATGTTATAGAAGTAGATGTGTCAGTTTTACACACAAGGTTGGGGAAGGGATCCGCAAAGAAAAAATATTCAACCCAAGAACAATT